>NW_026967579.1:300000-500398 GCF_028390025.1 Pseudophryne corroboree | reverse complement strand
CATAAAATCCGGGAAGCAACGGAATAGACATTATAATTGTTTACATTTATGACAACAGGAAGGTGAGATACAAGGAAGATTATCTTACACAGCTTGTTCTCACTTTAGCAGGAAACATATGGCAACTGGAGAAGCAATGGCTACAGAGAATGGCATACTGCGATATGATGATAATTGTGCACTTAGTAACTGTATTAATAATGATAAGAGTAAATGTAATAAATGTAATAATGATAGAAGGAAAACTGATAAATGTACAAATTCTAACCCGTGCAAGCTGCACTCATGTTAAACTTCCCCAAGGATTACAAGCAAGAAAGTGAGCCCAGCACGATGTCGGCACCTTTTCCAGCAGCCATCATACGAGACACCCAGGTGGGCACGGCCCAATCGGTAAAGGCAGTAGTCAAACCCCCTTACGGAGGGTCAGGTGAGGTCGTGTCCGCAGGTAAGTACGGTATTGTATATCATGCACAGACAAATACACCTCATATTGTAGAGCCAACACCAGATGATGTTGTTGAACTTAATCCTGTCAGGGTGATTGCAATCCCAAATGGACAGACTGACGCTCTGGCAATCACTCCCGCCAAGAACAGTGCAATGCACCGCCCCTGGTTCCGGACAGAATTAAGGACAATTATGTCTGAATTTCCTGATCCCAGGAGAGATCTAGCCGCATGTCAGAGGTTTATTAAAGAACTATGAAACTCCACAGAACCCACCAATAAAGATTGGCGGACAGTGCTGAGGGCATGTTTGCCCTCCAATACTGACCCTGCGAAATTCATTACTGATTG
Organism: Pseudophryne corroboree; assembly: GCF_028390025.1. Classification (NCBI taxonomy): domain Eukaryota; kingdom Metazoa; phylum Chordata; class Amphibia; order Anura; family Myobatrachidae; genus Pseudophryne; species Pseudophryne corroboree. The sequence goes on along the minus strand of NW_026967579.1, from coordinate 499,598 downwards.
TAAGTTAGACGCAGAGGTACCTCTTACTGAGGAATACAATCAGGAAAATGTTAAACAGATCAACATTCAATTAGGAGTATATTTCCCAGCTGTTGTCAAGTGGAACGAAATCTTCTCCATAAGACAAAAAGAAGGTGAAATTGCTTCTAATTATTTCAATCGAGCACTGCAGGTAATGGCTAGATACACTGGGATCGTAGACATTGAGATAAATATACATCATAGAGAAGTAGCGGTTTATGTATTAATGAAAGGTTTAACAAAAGTGTTGAGAACAAGGATACAGACCACTCAACCTAACTGGAGAAGTATCTCGGTGGCTGCATTAAGAAAGTCCGCTGTTGGGCACGAACGGAATATCAGCAAGCACAGGGAGTCACAAGGGGGTAAGCTGGTGACAATAAGTAAACTACCTCAGTCTAAGCCCCAGACCCCTGTGGGTAAGTCGAATGTGATAAGATGTTATAGTTGCAAGAGGAAAGGTCATTATGCACGAAATTGTATGTTTAAAGACACATACCAGGTATATCAACCCCTTAGACAACAACATGACCATAATATCCGAAGAACCAGGGAAGCACAGGGAGAGCGGTTGATGGTGATGAGCATCCAAGCACTAGAGGAGGCATCAAATTGACCAAAACCCCAGGACACTGGCACATGGAGGAAGCCAAGGGTTTGTTATCTTTGTAAAAGAGAAGGGCATTATGCAAGCAACTGTAACAGCCCACATAAAGTCAGACCCCCTAGACAAGAACACGAGCCAAGTTATGACACACGAAATTATAATCAGGGATCACATATGAAGAATTTTGGGCCGCACCTGTAATGTGCAGCCAGTAAAGTTGATCATTAGCCTTGATAGTAAGCCTGAGGTTACAGTCAATGCAATTGGGAGGTCAGTTCCTTGTAGACACAGGGACAGCCGGGTAAACTTTGTAATTTATCTTTAAATGTTTTCTTCTCATCTCCAACGTTCACCAACAGAACTCAAACGTCACATGACTACTTGGTCTTTTTCAGAGGTCTACCCAACCCCAGTATATCTTACCAGCATCGTTGTGTTTGGCCAGACGCAAAGGGTGGAGAGTGGAGATACTGGTGGGGAGACTGTGCAGAGATACCGGTGGACATGTTGATGCGACAGCCTGTTGATGAATCTGACAATGTTTTCCTTTCCTATTCTCTCTCTCTCTGTTTGTTCTTTCATGTTTTACGGATAGTATGTCACACATCAGTTAGACAAATGGTAATGCAAGATTTATGCGCCTTACAGAAAGATCGCTGATTCGGAAAGAATATTGTATCACCGGAGTGTTCATTTTGGGAAGAGTGAGAGACAGCACCTTTGAGATGACATTTGAGCAAGAAGAACAATAAGACCAGAGGACAAATTATCGTAACATTTTTCTTTCCCTTCAATTATTTTCTGTACCCCCATTACAACTTTCTCTTTCACCTCCTGTAAGATGGACTCGCCCCCAAGAGACTGCAGTCTGTGTTTTCCTGTTGACCCTGTTGTTGGCCAGAGCAGTCTGTTTCGGTGAGAGTACCAGTAAGGTCGAGAAAGGATCTGGAATGGGTTCTGATGATCAGGATGGATTTGTAAGATTCCAAGAGCAACACAATCACCGAGCAAAGGTGAGTATCAGAAAACGATCTAGTAGCCATGACATTAATAGACATTGTGAAGGATTGTTAGCTGAAGAGAACGGCATCTGTAGGAATTGTAAAAATATAGTTGAGGACGTTTGCATCAAGCAATGTCAGTCCAGTTTTAATATCAACATGGACCGGCATCCATTGAATGACTATCACTCATTGGTGGGTAAAGTGTTAAATCAGACAGACTGTTGGGTGTGCTCACAATTACCTCAAGGTCATAGAAAGTCAGGACTAGTGCCATATCCTTTAACGGTAGATGAGGTACTTGAGTTAAAGGGTGGGAGACCAGTGGACAAGAGATTTAATATTTCTAGTCCCCCTAGTTTGAAGCTCCACCAATACCATGTAGATAGGTCCCTAATATGTTTTAACATTTCCAATCCCCGAAAGCCGGGAAATTGGGAAGTGTCATGGAACAACCAAACCATGACATTTTTACATAGAGCCGACAGAATGCCCATAGACTCAGAACTTATACGCCAAATGGCCGACGGTGGAAAATATATCCGGTATAGGTACACTCTAGGAAGTAGGACCATGCGAGTTGGAGAAGTATCACCAGGATACTGTGCATATATCATACAACCGGATACGTGTACTAGACAGATGAGAGAATTAGGGATAGGATTTTTTTACCTGGAAAATTTGTAATATGGTTATGTCATATTCTGTCCCATATGTTCTCCCCAAGGATGCATATTTCATATGTGGGAGAAAGGCGTATAGGTTCCTTGCCCCAAACTCAGAGGGATTGTGTTACATTGGAAAAGTGTTGCCTGAAGTAAATTTATGACCCAACGATTGAGACAATGTTGTGATAAGATATGATTCCAAGGACTGTTTCTTTCACCCGTTTCTCCTTTGATTTTCTCAGAGGTACCAAGTAATCCACCTGGAAGAAGAATTTGATGACCTTTTTGTTATGAGCCACGGCTGTGGCTCATTCCTGTTTTGCATGTCAGTTATGTATTTTATGTTTATAAGTTGTCTTACAGGCCAGGATTTCCCGTTGCTCTGTTTTAGAATACTCTTGGTTGCTGCCGCTGGTGAGTCTGTGTAATTGCAGCTTGTTCCCATGTGTTCAGCCTCACCTGGCTGCTAATTGCATCTTGTCAGTTTGGAGTCATGCAACAGGGCAGCTGCATGAGATTATTAATTAGGTCTCTCTGTTATATGCTGGCTCAGTGCAGTTCGCAGATGCTGGTGATATTTCTAAGTTTCCAGTCTGCTTGAGTTCTGAGCTTGTTCCTACCAGTCCCTGAATTCCTGTGTCAGTCCCTGTGTTGATTCCTGTGTCTGATCCCGTGTCCTGCCGTTAAGTGTTCCTGTCCTGAAGTCCAGTGGCTTTGCTGTGCCTGGTCAAGTTTCTGGCTTCTTGGTGTCCACCGGTCTGTCGTTTGGGATTCTCCCTGTCCTCCAGTTCTCAGAATTTGTGTCGGCAGCATTGGAGGTTCCTGTCCGTTTGCCAGTATTCGTACCGGTTCCGTGAGTAGCGGCTGTGCCGCGTCCGTCGGCCCAGGCCGCTGTATTCCGTTATTATTTCTGTCACTGGTGTTTTGCAGAGGGTTCTGCTTATGCTGTCACCGCCGGTACACAAAAGTATTGTGTCGGTGTGTGGTCAGCATTTCCTTTGTTATTCTTTTCCTTTGGCGGCAAGCCGCACATACATTTAGTTTTAGGCTAGTTAGTAGCCCCTGGCCTTGGTTGTTTCAGTTAAAGGGCCCCTTGTTATCACACTGTCTCGGTACACTCTTTGTCTCTCTTTAAGACCTGAGGGGGCATCGAAGTTGGGCAGACGTAATCCGCCCTTCAAATGCGGCTGCCATGGGCTCAAGCAACCATAGTCTCGCAAGAGTGTGCTGACCGCACGGGCGAGACAACGGAGATAGGGCGCCGGGGGCTGTTCCCTTTCCATTCCCCTTTCCCAGCATTACGTCCTGGTGCTCTGGACTCACTTCATAACATCTCTCTTGTTCTGAGCACCAGGAACCTAACATTATAACACTTTTATACAGACCACTGATGAACTGTGTCACAGACACCTAATGAGCTTTTAGAGACTGTAATTCTTTTTATGGACACTTGAAGAAGCTTTGTTGGCCAATTACCGCAAAGCTACAGTAAAGATACGACAATCCGGACAAGACATCAGACAAGACATCAACAAGACCCCAATCGGCGACCACATACATAATCATACGACTGCATTTATAACACGTTTCTTATCTTCATCTCTACTATCTTCAGGTAGTGACACACATAGTCGACAGGTAATATAGGCACATATATCAGCACTCACATATTCTCCCCTTTCATGTATCATCAACTAATGTGCACCCCATTTGTTGGAACTAAAGCCGAAAAGAGCTCGGTAGAGTTTGTTAGCCCATTTACAGACCCTTAATACGGGATGAGAAGGATTCAATGTATACTTCGCAATACCTCGAAGCTTGATTTAGAACACGTACGGCACGATGATACATGATCCCTCAGACATGGATTTCATACACACATGCTTTCACTATCTCACTAGGTCATATTTTTCCCACCTTCTCCTCTCCTCCCTCTACCCAATCATAATAAGGTATTCCATGATGACATATATATTTTTCTGTTTGAATTGTTTAGAAAGTGGCAGTTATTGGTGACTGCCAAAGGGTGGACTGTCAAAGTCGAAAAATATTGTGATTCACAATGCCTTGTATTAACCCCAATACACATGCCCGCTGCTCGTGCATTCAGTCTGCCGTGCGTGCACATGTCCGCAAATTGCGTAAACTCGCTCCGGCGATTACGCGCGTGATATGCGTATTTACGGTAGAGTTTGTAAGCTTGTAGCGGGCGACTCGTTTATAGCATAGTTAACTCATATAGTGTGTTTAGTAGATAATATTTCCCTTAATAACGTCTGCAAGTATGTTTAGTGTAAATGGTTCGTGGACATTGGGATTCCTCTTTGCATGATATGAAGGGTCAGGCAAAGGTTGAACGGTGGTGTTTGGTGTCCAACTGTAGAGTATTTTATTAGTAACATTCCGGTGTTGGTTAGGAAGAGATTGTTTGCTCCTGCGTATAGTTATGTATAAAAGTAGTTTACAGACATTTACTGTATTTGCAGTTCATTATCCATGCGGCGGGAATCCTGAGGATACCTCCCACCTAAGCAATTGGAAATAGTCACAGCCCACCTGTTCGAATCCACCTATGACCTTTTGTTATAATGCGGAGACACATTCCTGTGTCCAATGGACAATGAGATTGTAGGGACCATTGTATTGTGCTATAGGGTGTGTATATAAAGGCCACTGTTCCCTGACCGGCCAGTACTCTCTCTCATCAACGATCATCTGCTTGATATCGGAGCTTTGGATCCGGGTTGCGCATGCGAGTATTCCCACGTATGGTATGTTCTCTGTAGCCACTTTGTTACCTTTTGTGTATGCCATTCAGTCTCACTCTGTGTACTTGTGTTTGCGATCGTTCGCTATTGTTTATATTTGTTTTATGTTATCCGGTTTAGTTATTAATGTTAGGCTTGTAGTGTATAAGCTGTAACTGTTTTTCCCCTTTTTACATACTAAAATCTTCTAAGAAGGTGTTGGAACCTCACTAAGTGTTGTGTGTTTTACCATTTATTACTAGGGGTTTCTGTGCATCTCAATCGCTCAAACGGCTTGCTTAATAACAAGGTTAACCAGTGTTACATCATTACAGTATCTCAGTACTAAGGTTTACAGTATAAGCATATTCTGTGTTTAAGGTTTAAAAGGTTATTGACTGTGTGTACGCTCGCTGCGTGTATTCCGTACACCCAGCGCAGCGTGTGTACGTTACTTGCGTACCATGTGTGCAGTCTTTGTACGCAAAAAGCGTACAAAGTGCGTAGCACGTGCACATGGTTTAGCGGCCATTACGGCTATACAGTATTAGTATATAGCTTATGTTAAAAGGTAAATATTTGACTCTATCAATAGATATAAGTGATGTCACTATGATGCTCCCAGATCCCCTCACCTCCCCAGTCATGTTCCTGTATTATTACTATAGATGTAAGTGATGCTACCAGATGCCCTCACCTCCCCAGTCGTGTCCCTGTATTATTACTAGATATAAGTGATGTCACTGTGATGTTCCCAGATCCCCTCACCTCCCCAGTCATGTTCCTGTATTATTACTATAGATGTAAGTGATGCTACCAGATGCCCTCACCTCCCCAGTCGTGTCCCTGTATTATTACTAGATATAAGTGATGTCACTGTGATGTTCCCAGATCCCCTCACTTCCCCAGTCATGTTCCTGTATTATTACTATAGATGTAAGTGATGCTACCAGATGCCCTCACCTCCCCAGTCGTGTCCCTGTATTATTAATAGATATGTGATGTCACTGTGATGTTCCCAGATCCCTCCCCTCACCAGTTATGTCCCTATATTTTTACTATAGATATGTAATGTCATTGTATCAATACCAGATCCCCCTCACCTCCCCAGCTATGTCCCTGTATTATTACTATAGCTATAAGTGATGTCACTATACTGCTTCCAGACCCCCTCACCCCCCCAGTCATGTCCCTGAATTATTATTATGATTATAGATATAAGTGATGTCACTATGATGCTCCCAGATCCCCTAAACTCCCCAGTCAAATCCATGTATTATTACTAGAGATATAAATGATGTTACTGTGACATTCCCAGATCCCCTCACCTCCCCAGTCATGTCCCTGTATCATTTCTATAGATATGTAATGTCACTGTAACACTCCGAGATCCCCTCACCTCCCCAGCCATGTCCCTCAGTGTTCAAGCTAGGCTGTTTTAGAAGGGTGCCGCACCTTCCCTATTTTTTAAGGGCAAAATTGAACCCTGCCCTTTCTGCGGCACCCTGCTAAAACTGCCGTACACTTCCTCCCCTCTTAGCGTGTAAAGATGTGTTGCGCGTGCGGATGACATCCATTCATGCTAGGAGAGAGAGAAAGCCCAGCGGCACGTCTCCAACAGTGAAGCTGCCGGCCGCCCACGCCCCCTGCAGTAACATCTGAGGTCCGCACCGCCCACTTAAATGATGTTTTATGGCCACGAACCCTATTTTACATGGCCACGAACCCTTTTCAGATGCATGCGTGGTGTTGCCGTGCGCGCACACATATGCCACCGCAGTTCAGGGCCCTGCCTAACATTATTTCCAGAGTGAACACTATCCCTGTATTATTACTACAGATAAGTTATGTAACTGTGACGCTCCCTGATCTCCTCAACTACCCAGTCATGTCCCTGTATTATTAGTATAGATACAACTGGTGTCACTGTGACACTCCCAGATCCCCTCACCTCCCCAGTCATGTCCCTGTATTATTAGTATAGATACAAGTGGTGTCACTGTGATGCTCCCAGATCCCCTCACCTCCCCAGTCATGTCCCTGTATTATTACTATAGATATAAGTGATCTCACTTTGACACTCCCAGATCCCCCTCACCTCCCCACTCATGTCCCTGTAATATTACTACGGATATAAGTGATCTCACTGTGACGCTCCCAGAACCCTCACCTTCCCAGTCATGTCCCTGTATTATTACTAGATATAAGTGTTCTCACTGTGACGCTCCCAGATCCCCTTACCTTCCCAGTCATGTCCCTGTATTGTTACTATAGCTATTAGTGATGTCTCTCTGATGCTCCCAGATCCCCTCACCTTCCCAGTCATGTCCCTGTATTATTAGTATAGATATAAGTGAGTCACTGTGAAACTCCCAGATCTCCTCACCTCCCCAGTCATGTACTTGTATTACTATAGATATAAGTGATGTCACTCTGATGCTTCCAGATCCCCTCACCTCCCCAGTCATGTCCCTGTATTATTACTATATATATATGTGATGTCACTGTGGCTCTCCCAGTCCTCCTTACCTCCCCACTCGTGTCCCTGTATTATTACTATAGCTATAACTGATGTCACTGTTATGATCCTATCCCCCTCACCTCCCCAGTCATGTCCATGTATTATTACTATAGACATAAGTGATGTCACTGTGACACTCCCAGATCCCCTCCCCAGTCATGTCACTGTATTACTATAGATATAAGTGATGTCACTGTGATGCTCCCAGATCCCCTCACCTCCCCAGTCATGTCCCTGAATTATTATTATTATTATTATTATTGTTATTATTATAATTATAGATCTAAGAGATGTCACTATGATGCTCCCAGATATCCCTCACTTCCCCTAGTCATGTCCCTGTATTACTACTATAGATGACATCACCAATGTATTAAAATAATAATAATAATAATAATATTAATATCAGGACACCACAAGCTTCTGTCCCTGTATAATAATAGAAAGGGGAATAATAGAAGCGCTCTTAACACTATAAACATTGAAATCCCTGAAAAGATTTTACAACCAAAGGAGTCAAAAGGCAATTCAAAATGTATTTTTATTTAAAAAAAAGAGATAGTAAGTAACACTATCTTTAAAAAAATGCTCATATATCATATATATATATATATATATATATATATATATATATATATATATATATATAAAAACCACTATATGAACTTGAATATGAATATGAAAAGAATAACTTCTATTATTCCCCTTTCTTGAGTTTTTTTTATTCTTAGGAGCATCACACAACTCCTTATAGAAGCGTACATGCACATAACATTACCTGTATGCTCTCCCTTTATAGTAATAATAAAATGACACCACAGGCTGCTCCCCCTGCAAAAAAATAATAATAATGGGACACAACAGGCTGCTCCCCCTGTATTATAATAACAACAAATAAAAAACAACAGTACGCCACAGCCTGCTTCCCCTGTATAATAATAAGACAGGACACCACAGGCTGCTGCCCTGTATAATAATAATAAGTGGACACCACAAGCTGCTCCCCCTGTATAATAATAATAACAGGACACTATAGCCTGCTCCTCCTGTATTACGATACCTGCGGGGTCTGCGCCCCCTGTATTACAGTAATAGGACACTAGAGTGTCAGCCACCTGTACAGGGATAATGCAGCACCAGAGGCTGCTCCAGCTGCACTATAACAAGGCACCAGAGGCTGCTCCCCCTGTAGTACAGAACCTGACACCAGAGCTGCTCAGCCTATAGAATAATAATAATAATATCATTACCTGCTGCCAGACACAGCAATGGCTGCTCTCTGCTCCTGCTGCCTTGTGGGAATGATAGCAGGAAGGCGGAGCTCAGACCAGGGGAAAATGGCCGCCGCTCCTGACGTCACTACACGGCCAGGGAACCTATTGCTGCTGCCGGACTGGTCTACAAGAAAATGGCCGCCGGCCTCTTGCACTGAGGACATGTATGGTAATAGTAATTACAGAGTGCTGGGCTGTGGGCGGGTGGAGGAGGGGAGGGGCCAGTAACCAGGTAGCAGCCGTTGCCAATCATACCCTACTTCCTGCCTGTGCGGTCCACCTTACTTCCGTACTGTGCGTTCCACATACAGGAAGTGAGTTTTCATCGACTGCTGCAGCCTCCCAGTGTCCGTGGAGATCAGGTAATGGCGTCTTACTATACAGGGGGAGCAGCCTGTGGTGTCCTGATATTATTATACAGGTGGAGCAGTGTGTGGTGCCCTGTTATTATTATTATTATACAGGGGGAGCATCCTGTGGTGTCCTGTTATTATTATAATACAGGAGGAGCAGTCTGTGGTGTCCTGTTTTTATACAGGAGGAGCAGCCTGTGGTGTCCTGTTATTATTATTATTATTATTATTATTATTATTATTATTATTATAATACAAGGGGAGCAGCCTGTGGTTTCTTCTTCTTTTTCTTCTAATATAATAATAATATTATTATTATTATTATTGTTATTATTATTATTAAACAGGTGGAGCAGCCTGTAGTGTCCTGTTGTTGTTTTTATTATTATTATTATTATTATTATTATTATTATTATTATTATTATACAAGGGGAACAGTCTCTGGTGTCCTGTTATTATAAACAGGGGGAGCAGCCTGTGGTGTCCTGTAATTATTATACAGGGGGAGCAGCCTGTGGTGTCCTGTAATTATTATACAGGGGGAGCAGCCTGTGGTGTCCTGTAATTATTATACAGGGGGAGCAGCTTCTGGTGTCCTTTTATTATTATACAGGGTGAGCAGCCTGTGGTGTCCTGTTTATAAAGACATATGTTATTATTTTTTCTCTAACGTCCTAGTGGATGCTGGGGACTCCGTCAGGACCATGGGGAATAGCGGGCTCCGCAGGAGACAGGGCACATCTAAAAAGCTTTTTAGGTCACATGGTGTGTACTGGCTCCTCCCCCTATGACCCTCCTCCAAGCCTCAGTTAGGTTTTTGTGCCCGTCCGAGAAGGGTGCAATCTGGATGGCTCTCTTAAAGAGCTGTTTGGAAAAGTTTTTTTTTTTTTAGGTTTTCACTCAGTGATTCCTGCTGGCAACAGGATCACTGCAACGAGGGACTTAGGGGAGAGATCTCCAACTCACCTGCGTGCAGGATGGATTGGGATCTTAGGCTACTGGACACTGAGCTCCAGAGGGAGTCGGAACACAGGTCAGCCTGGGGTTCGTCCCGGAGCCGCGCCGCGATCCCCCTTACAGACGCTGAAGACGGCAGAGACGGAGGTCCGGAAACAGGCGGCAGAAGACTTCACAGTCTTCAGAGAGGTAGCGCACAGCACTGCAGCTGTGCGCCATTGTTGTCACACGGCTCACTGACATGGTCACGGAGGGTGCAGGGCGCTGCTGGGGGCGCCCTGGGCAGCAATATAAATACCTATTTGGCAAAATAAATACATCACATATAGCCATTAAGGCTATATGTATGTATTTTAACCCAGGCCAGTTCTTAAAAAAACGGGAGGAAAAGCCCGCCGAGAAAGGGGCGGAGCTTATTCTCCTCAGCACACAGCGCCATTTTCCCTCACAGAAAGGCTGAGGGGAAGGCTCCCATGCTCTCCCCTGCACTGCACTACAGAAACAGGGTTAAAACAGAGAGGGGGGGCACTGATTTGGCGATATAAATATATATTAAATGCTATAAGGGAGGAACACTTATATAAAGGTTGTCCCTGTATAATTATAGCATTTTGGTGTGTGCTGGCAAACTCTCCCTCTGTCTCCCCAAAGGGCTAGTGGGTCCTGTCCTCTATCAGAGCATTCCCTGTGTGTGTGCTGTATGTCGGTACGTGTGTGTCGACATGTATGAGGAAAATGTTGGTGAGGAGGCGGAGCAAATTGCCTGTAATGGTGATGTCACTCTCTAGGGAGTCGACACCGGAATGGATGGCTTACTTGTGGAAGTACGTGATCATGTCAACACGCTGCAAGCTGGTTGACGATTGAGACGACCGGCAAACAAATTAGTACCTGTCCAGGCGTCTCAGACACCGTCAGGGGCTTGTAAAAACGCCCATTTACCTCACGGACACTGACTCCAGTGTCGACGGTGAAGAAACAAACGTATTTTCCTTTAGGGCCACACGTTACATGTTAAGGGCATGAAGGAGGTGTTACATATTTCTGATACTACAAGTACCACAAATAAGGGTATTTTGTAGGGTGTGAATAAACTACTTGTAGTTTTGCCTGAATCAGATAAATTAAATGAAGTGTGTGATGATACGTGGGGTTCCTCCGATAGAAAGTTATGGGCGGTATACCCTTTCCCGCCAGAAGTAAGGGCGAGTTGGGAAACACACCTTAGGGTGGATAAGGCGCTCACACGCTTATAAAAACAAGTGGCGTTACCGTCTCCAGATACGGCCGCCCTCAAGGAGCCAGCTGATAGGAAGCTGAAAAATAGCCTAAGAAGTATATACACACATACTGGTGTTATACTACGACCAGCAATCGCCTCAGACTGGATGTGCAGCGCTGAGGGGGCTTGGTCGGATTTCCTGACTGAAAATTTTGATACCCTTGACAGGGACAAGATTTTATTGTCTATAGAGCATTTTAAGGATGCATTTCTATATATGCGTGATGCGCAGAGGGATATTTGCATTCTGGCATCAAGAGTAAATGTGATGTCCATATCTGCCAGACGAAGACACGACAGTGGTCAGGTGAGGCAGATTCCAGACGGCACATGGAAGTATTGCCGTATAAAGGGGCGGTCCATCGGACCTGGTGGCCATGGCAACAGCTGAAAAATCCACCTTTTGTTACCCCGAGTCACATCTCAGCAGAAAAGGACACAGTCTTTTCAGTCTCAGTCCTTTCGTCCCCATACGGGCAGGCGGGCAAAGGCCAGTCATATCTGCCCAGGGGTAGAGGAAAGGGAAGAAGACTGCAGCAAGCAGCCCATTCCCAGGAACAGAAGCCCTTCACAGCTTCTGCCAAGTCCGCAGCATGACGCTGGGGCAGTACAAGCGGACTCAGGTGCGGTAGGGGGTCATCTCAAGAGTTTCAGCACGCAGTGGGCTCACTTGCAAGGGGACTCCTGGATCCTACATGTAGTATCCCAGGTGTACATTGGAAATTCGAGACGTCTCCTCCTCACAAGTTCCGGAAGTCTGTTTTACCAACGTCTACCTCCGACAGGGAGGCAGTATTGGAAACAATTCACAGGCTGTATTCCCAGCAGGTGATAATCAAAGTACCCCTCCTACAACAAGGGAGGGGGTATTATTCCACACTATATTGTGGTACTGAAGCCAAACGGCTCGGTGAGATCTGAAATATTTGAACACTTACATACAAGCGTTCAAATCAAGATGGAGTCACTCAGAGCAGTGATAGCGAACCAGGAAGAAGGGGACGATATGGTGTCACTGGATATCAGGGACACTTACCTACATGTCCAAAATTGCCCTTCTCACCAAGGGTACCTCAGGTTCGTGGTACAGAACTGTCACTATCAGTTCAGACGCTGCCGTTTGGATTGTCCACGGCGCCCCGGGTCTTTACCAAGGTAATGGCCGAAATGATGATTCTTCTTAAAAGAAACTGGGACGCTTTCCTGATAAGGGCAAGGTCCAGAGAACAGTTGGAGGTCGGAGTAGCACTATCTTTAATAGTTCTACGACAGCACGAGTGGATTCTAAATATTCCAAAATCGCAGCTTTTCCGAGGACACGTCTTCTGTTCCTAGGGATGATTCTGGACACAGTCCAGAAAAAGGTGTTTCTCCCAGAGGAGAAAGCCAGGGAGTTATCCGAGCTAATCGGGATCCTCCTAAAACCAGGAAAAGTGTCAGTGCATCATTGCACAAGAGTCCTGGTAAAAATGGTGGCTTATTACGAAGCAATTCCATTCGGCAGATTTCACGCAAGAACTCTTCAGTGGGATCTGCTGGACGAATGGTCCGGATCGCATCTTCAGATGCATCAGCGGATAACCCTATATCTAAGGACAAGGGTGTCTCTCCTGTGGTGATTACAGAGTGCTCATCTTCTAGAGGGCCACAGATTCAGCATTCAGGATTGGATGCTGGTGACCACGGAGGCCAGCCTGAGAGGCTGGGGAGCAGTCACACAGGGAAAAAATTTCCAGGAAAGTGTGATCAAGTCTGGAGAATTCTCTCCACATAGATGGAGCTAAGAGCAAAATTATAATGCTCTAAACTTAGCAAGACCTCTGCTTCAAGGTCAGCCGGTATTGATCCAGTGGGATAACATCACGGCAGTCGCCCACGTAAACAGAAAGGGCGGCACAAGAAGCTGGAGGGCAGTGAAAAAACTGCAAGGATTTTTCGCTAGGCGGAAAATCATGTGATAGCACTGTCAGCAGTGTTCTCTCCGGGAGTGGACGACTGGGAAGCAGACTTCCTCAGCAGGCATGACCTCCACCCGGGAGAGTGGGAACTTCATAGGGAAGTTTTTCCGCATGATTGTGAACCATTGGCAAAGACCAAAGGTGGAAATGATGGCGTCCCGCCCGAACAAAAAACGGGACAGGTATTGCGCCAGGTCATGAGACCTTCAGGCAATAGCTGTGGATGTCCTGGTAACACCGTGGGTGTAACAGTCGGTGTATGTGTTCCCTCCTCTGCTTCTCATAACCAAGGTATTGAGAATTATAAGACATAGAGGAGTATGAACTATACTCGTGACTCCGGATTGGCCAAGAGGGACTTGGTACCCGGAACTTCAAGAGATGCTCACAGAGGACTAAGGGCCTGGGGAGCTAAGAAGGGACTTGCTTCAGCAGGTACCATGTCTATTCCAAGACTTACCGCGGCTGCGTTTGACGGCATGGCGGTTGATTGCCGGATCCTGAAGGAAAAAGGCATTCCATAAGAGGTCATACCTACCCTGGTCAAAGCCAGGAAGGAGGTGACCGCACAACGTCATCACCACATGTGGTGAAAATATGTTGCGTGGGTGAGGCCAGGAAGGCCTGACAATGCTAGATTCCTTTGTCGTATAAACAACCCTTATGAAGCTAAGAACACTGTACGCTGTTTACTTAAGAAGTACCGTAATGGTACGCTATCTGCGTAACGATCGCTCAGCCGTAGGCGAGACGCTCAAGCGTCACGTTCGCTCGCGGCTCAGTGATCACAGGACACGTTACTGGTTATGTCTAGGGGAATGATTCGCTGTAGCGTAGCGTACGCTCGAGACCACGAGGAGGTCACCAGCGGTGCAGACGCTCACAGCACAATACCTTTATATTTAAACCTTTTAACAATGTAATGCGCTATATACCTTAATGTGAATACAGGGTGTAAGTGCAACCTTGTGTAACCTGACTAACTACAAAGCTGATTGAGCGTCACCGACGCTCAAGTGAACACTTAACACTATAGAAAATACACAGATACTGGTTTAGGGTTCCAAAGCCTATTATCTGTATTATATCTAGTATACTTGTAAAAGAGTAACACAGTACAAATGATACACTACAATATAACAAAGACTTCCTAACCAAACACCTAACTAAGGGATAAACTACAATACTATCCTGATCTAATACAATACAATACAATAAAATAAAAGTTTAGTCTAGGGGAGATATGAGAGAAAAGAGAGAATAGAGAGAGAGAAATAGACACAGAGAGAGAGAAATTGGCTCACAGAAAGACAATGATTACGGAGAGAACTTACGCACAAGGGTAACGATCGCATGCGCCTCGATATCCAGCTCCCGGTTATCAGCAGTGATAACAGTTTGAAGAGAAGTGAAGTTGGATATGGTCGGCCTGCCTATTTATGCCCCACACACAATGCAATCTCCTAGTCCCTACAATCCTACAGTTTATTGGACACAGGAATTCGGCCCTGTACTGTAACCAAAGGTCATAGGTTGATTCATACAGGTGGGCTGTGCCGAGTTCAAACAGCTCAGGTGGGTGGGAAACTGGGTTTCCCGCCGCATACCTGAGTATGGGTAAATAATAGAAATGGACATAAACTTCTTATGTCCATAACTATTCGCACGAGCGATTAATACGCTCCAAACCAACACCGGAATATTGCTAATTAAATACTCTTCCGATGGGTACCAAACACTGCTGTATGACTCCTGTTAGACCCTTCGTGCAATACAAAGAGGGATTCCTCCGCTCAGGGACATTCTATCTAAACCAAACTTACAGAAACTATTGAGGGGAACATGATCTATGAAATACATTAATTATGAAAATGTGTAATGAATGAGTCGCACGCTGCGATTGCATACTGTTTACCGTAAATACGCATACCGCGTGCAGCGAGTGCACGCAACTGCGGGTATGCGCTTTCACGAGAGTGCGCACGCATGCGCAGCGCGGACCAGTGTGCGGTGCAAATATGGCATCGTGCATGGAGACATTTTTCTGACTTCGACAGTCCACCCTTTGGCAGTCAATAATAACTGCCACAAAATATTTAAGGAGAAAAATGTAAGTCAGGGGTTAATTGATTTCCATGGTGGGGTAAGGAAGAGGAGAGGAGTAGGTGTGAAGAGGGTATGACCTAGTGAGAAAGTAGAAGCATGTGTGTATGAGTCCATGTTTGGGGGGGTCATGTATCATCGTGCCGTACGTGTGGTAAATCAAGCTTCGAGGTATTGCGAAGTATACATTTGAATTCCTTCTTATCCCGTACTAAGGGTCTGTGGATGGGCTGTCAAACTCTACCGAGCTCATTTCGGCTGTGGTTGCAACAAAATGGGGATGCACATTTTAGTTGATGATACATGAATGGGGGAGGTATGTGGTTGCTGATATCTGTGCCTGTATTCCCTATCGTCTATGTGTGTCATTACCTGAGGGTTGTAGAGATGAAGATAAAGAACACTTATGGAAAATGCAATGATATTCTATGTCAGGGAAATGTACATCTGTCGTCGAAGTTGTTTTCGGTATCTGTTGAGAGTCGTCTTCTTTGCGCTGTATTGCTCCTTAGGCGTGAGCAAAGAGCTTTGTCTAAGCCATCAGATTTACAAAAATGTTGGGCTAGCGTGAGTTTAAAAGTACTAGGGAAACTGGGGATCCATGGCAAAGTTCATCAAGTGTCCATATTTAAAGTTGTCAAATCTTCTTCATCTTTGGTCTTGTCTGTGGTCTTGTCTGTATACCGTCTCGTCAACTTCCTCGTCCAAGGGGTCTTTGTATCTTGGAGAAAAGCAGAAAAACAGGTGAAAGAAACGGACCGCATAATCACATTTTCATCACATTCTGGTTTCTATCATTGGGTCATAAATCAAATCCAGGTTAATTACAGTTTCCTCACTCCTCAAGCTCATCACTTTCGTACTTTGTTTGCACCTCATCAAAGCCTGCCCGCATCTAAATATCAATCCAATAGATATAACAACACCTAAGATACACAGGAGAAACTTTCCAACATCCATTATGACTCCTTGAGCCCACTCTCCCAAACCGGAGAACCAATTTCGCGGGTTCAACCATGACACCCAACCAGTCAGCTCATTACCTACAGCAGCAAGGGTGAGATTGTGTTTCCGACGAAATTCCCACTTTAATTGCAGAATATCATCCATCTTTTGGTCTATGACCTCTACCGGATCCTCGGTACTATTTGTGATGTACGTGCAACACTTTATGCCGTACTGTGTTGCCAATGTAACACAATATCCGCCTGTTACTGCTGTAAGGTAATTAAGAACCATCCTATGCTGAACTAGTTCTGTTTTATAAGCTTGGAGTTCCCTTCCAGTGTATCTAAACGTGTCATCATACATTTCAGTGATATTATCTAACAAATTGGCGAGTGCGGAAATGTATTTATAATTCATCACTCCTCGAGCGGTACGAGTGAAATCTAACGCTACCAGAACCTGAATCCCGGTGGATTCATGGATAAGATCAGAGGCCGGATGCTCTAACCTTTCTGACAGGTGTCTTTTAACTCGGTGCTCGTAGTGAGTGTGAGTGTAAGGAGCTTGGGCACCACGGTGTATGTCCTTCATTTTGTCATGTGTAAAAGTCATCACTTCAGGCAATACTTTTCCAATATAACACAATCCTTCAGAGTTTGGGGCAAGCCACTTGTACGCCTTTCTCCCGCATATGAAATATGCATCATCGGGGAGAACATAAGGGACGGAGAAGGACATGACCATGTTACAAACCTTCCAGGTGAAATCTCCTGACCCTAATTCTTCCATCTGCCTAATGCACGTATCAGTTTGTATGACATGTGCACAGTATCCTGGTGATACCTCTCCAACTCTAGTAATCCTATTTCCTAAGGTATATCGATACCGAAAAGATTTTCCTCTACTGGCTATGTGGCGTACGAGCTCTGTATCTGTAGGCATTCTATCTGCTCTGTGTGAAAAGGTCATGGTAAGGTTGCTCCATGACACTTCCCAATTTCCCGGTTTTCTAGGATTGGAGATGTTAAAACATAAGAGGGACCTATCCACATGGTATTGGTGGAGCTTCAAACTAGGAGGGCTGGAGATATTAAACCTCCGGTCCACCGGTCTCCCACCACTTAGCTCAAGTACCTCCCCTAACGTTAAAGGAAATGGTACTAGCCCTGATTTGCTGTGACCCTGAGGTACTTGAGAACATACCCAACAATCGGTCTTGTTTAATACGTTACCCACTAAGGAGTGATAGTCACTCAATGGATGCCGGTCCATATGGATATTAAAACTAGATTGGCATTTCTTTATGCATCCATCTTCAACCAGATTATCACAAAGCCTACAGATACAATTTTCTTCAGCTAACAATCCATCACAATTTCTTCTATCGGATCGTTTTCTGATACTCGCCTTTGCTTGTTGGTTTGGTTGATCTTGGAAAACTACGCCTCCATCATCATAGTCAGAACCCATTCCAGAACCTCTCTCGACCTCTATGGTACTCTCGCCGGAACAGACTGCTCTGGTCAACATCATGGTCAACATCAAAATCCGGATTACAGTCTCTTGGGGCAAGTCCATCTTTGAGGAGGAAATGGAGAAGAATGAGAAGGGGGAAAAAGAAATATCACGGGAGAGGGGATGGGAAGTGGAGAAAAACAATAAAAGGGAGAAGGGAGTCGACAGCTGCTTTCGATCTTCAAGGCTCAGGTGCCGCCTCAGTCCTCCTGGAACAGACACTCCAGTGATACAACCTCTACCGTCTGTTCCTTGTCACGGGACTTCTCTGGATCAGCAACCTTTTTGCAGTGGGATGAATGGACCCAAGTCTCTCTCTCAGCAACCTTCAATGCTGTGGTGCTAGTCAATAAGACCTGGTATGGTCCTTCCCATCTATCAATAAGACAACCTGAGCGTAGAAAATTTCGTATCATTACATAATCCCCAGGTTCAATGTCATGACAATTACTATCTGGTAAATCAGGAATCACCAACTTCAGATTATCATTTTGACTCCTCAACTGCTTACTCATGTTAATCAAGTACTTTACAGTTACTTCATTGTTACATTTCAAATCATCCTGAGGGTTAATCATGACATGCGGTTGTCGACCAAACAGAATTTCAAAAGGAGACAGGTTAAGAGGGGACCTGGGAGTGGTTCTGATACTATACAAAACAATGGGTAAAGCTTCTGGCCACGTCAAACCTGTCTCTGCCATTACTTTACTCAATTTATTTTTAATAGTGCTGTTCACTCTTTCGACCTTCGCACTCGCCTGTGGACGGTACGGAGTGTGCAGCTTGCTATCAATTCCCATCAACTTACACATTCCTTGAAAGACATCACCTGTAAAATGGGTACCCCTATCACTTTCAATGATTCTAGGGATACCATATCTACATACAAATTCCTGCACAATTTTCTTAGCTGTAAACATAGCAGTGTTTGTAGCTGCTGGAAAAGCTTCGACCCAATTCGAGAAAACATCTATACAAACAAGTACATACTTCAAATTTCTACATGGGGGTAATTGGATGAAGTCAATTTGTATTACTTGGAAAGGGCCGCCGGCAGGTGGGATATGGGAGGGTTCTGTAGGTATTGCTTTTCCAATATTCTTTCTCAGACAGGTAAGGCATGACATTGCTCTTTTACTCGCATGAGAGGAGAATCCTGGGGCGCACCAGTATGCTCTTACCAATTTGCACATCCCCTCCTTGCCTAGATGAGTCAGCCCGTGAGCTGCTTCAGCCAGACATGGAAGGTATGCCCTGGGGGCCACTGGTTTACCATGTCCATCCGTCCAGAGCCCTGAGGACTCCTGGCCATATCCCTTTGCTTTCCAGACTGCTCTCTCCTGAGTGGAACACAAATTCTGCATCTCACACAACTTCTGTGTGTTGATGGTATTAAATACCATCAACTGTGTGGCGTCTGTCTGTATGGGGGTAGCAGCTGCAAGCTTTGCGGCTTCGTCTGCTCGGCTGTTACCAAGGGATACTGGGTCTTGGCTATATGTATGTGCTTTACATTTGATAACAGCCACTCTGTCGGGTTCCTGTATCGCTGTTAGAAGCCTTTTTATATACGCTGCATGCGCTATCGGTGTGCCAGCTGCCGTCATGAAATTTCTGAGCCGCCATAGGGCTCCGAAATCATGGACTACCCCGAACGCGTATCTAGAATCGGTGTAGATATTGGCAGACTTACCTTTAGCCAATTCACATGCTCTGGTTAGGGCGACCAGTTCAGCGACCTGGGCTGAGTGAGGTGGGCCTAGCGGTTCCGCTTCTATGGTGTCTTGGTCATCTACGACTGCGTATCCAGTACACAAGTCTCCCGAGTCTGACTGTCTGTGACAACTACCGTCCGTGTAGAACGTGAGTTCTGCATCTTCTAGTGGATTGTCACTGATGTCAGGCCTTGCGGTAAAATTTTGGGTCAAATATTCCATACAATCATGTGTATCTTCCTTTGCATTAAATCCTCCTTCCCCATCACTCTCACCTCCCACCCTTTGTGCCTGTCCAGGCACACCTGGGAGAAATGTTGCAGGGTTTAATGCACTGCATCTCCTTATGGTGATGTTTACGGGGGCCATTAGTGCTAATTCCCATCTCGTAAACCTGGCTGATGAGACGTGTCTGGTTTGGGCAGAATTCAATAAGGCAGATACTGCATGTGGTGTATGGATTGTGAGGTTGTGGCCTAGCACGACATCTTCGCTTTTCGTCACTAGCAATGCTATCGCCGCAACGCTACGCAAGCATGTGGGGAGGGACCGCGCTACCGTGTCTAGCTGAGCGCTGTAGTATGCAACTGGCCTGCTGGCATCACCGTGTTTTTGTGTTAGTACACCTGCTGCGCACCCAGCACTTTCTGTTCCGTATAGCTCAAAGGGTTTCCCATAGTCTGGCATACCTAGTGCCTGCGTTAGGCACTGTTTGAGTCTCTCAAATGCTGTTTCGGATTCGTCTGTATGCGAAATCCGATCAGGTTTGTTCGAAGAGACCATTTCCTGCAAAGGTAGTGCCAATATGGAAAACCCTGGGATCCAATTACGGCAATACCCACACATTCCTAAAAACGTCCTTATCTGTTGCTGGGTTTGTGGCAGTGTCATGTCTCTAATGGCTTGGATTCTATCAGCGGTCAGGTGTCTCAGTCCTTGTGTTAGACAGTGTCCCAAATATTTTACCTTAGTCTGGCATAATTGCAACTTGTCTTTGGAAACCTTGTGACCTGTGTCTGAAAGGTGAAACAGGAGCTGTTTCGTATCCTTCAGGGAAGCTTCCAGTGAATCTGAACACAGCAGTAAATCATCCACATACTGTATCAATACTGATCCACTCTCTGGTTGAAAAGACTGTAAACAATCATGCAAAGCCTGAGAAAATATACTTGGACTGTCTATGAAACCTTGGGGTAATCGAGTCCACGTGTATTGGACCCCTCTGTATGTGAATGCAAACAAATATTGGCTGTCAGGGTGCAGAGGTACCGAAAAGAAAGCGGAGCAGAGGTCAATAACAGTGAAAAATTTGGCAGTGGGAGGAATTTGCATTAGGATGACAGCTGGATTAGGCACTACGGGGAACTGACTCTCGACTATTTTGTTAATTCCCCTTAGATCCTGCACTAGTCTGTAACCCCTCCCCCCACTCTTTTTAACAGGGAAGATGGGACTATTTGCTGTGCTGGACGTTCTTACTAGAATGCCCTGTTGTAGCAAGCGCTCTATTACGGGAAAAACTCCTAACTCCACCTCTGGCTTCAGAGGATACTGTGGGATTTTTGGAGCTATCCTACCATCTTTTACTTGTACTACTACTGGAGCTACGTTTGCCATTAATCCAGTGTCCTGTCCATCTTTTGTCCAAAGTGACTCTGGTATCTGAGATGTCATCTCTTCTACCTGGGATGGATTCCTATTTGTCATAATGGTGTGTGACATTAATTTTGATGGGGAGTCTAACATGTCTCGTACCTCTTGAGCGTGATTCTCAGGTATGTCCAAGAATACACCTTCAGGAGTACAATAAATGACGCAACCCATTTTACATAGTAAGTCTCTACCCAGGAGATTGGTTGGTGCAGATGCAGCCAGCAAAAAGGAATGCTTGGTGTGCAAAGGCCCTATTGTAATCTCGGCTGGTTTGCTAACAGGGTAGTGCTGGACTACTCCTGTTACTCCCATGGCTGGAATTGTCCTACCAGTGGTTCTCATGCCCACTGTCGAATTTATCACTGACTTGGCCGCCCCTGTGTCTACAAGAAAGTTTAAAGTTTTTCCAGCCACATTGATTGCAATCTCTGGTTCGCTTCCAAGACTGGCAATCAATTTAACTGGTTGCAGATTACAGGTATGGCCACACCCCTATTGGGTATGCTGACCTCCCTGAATCCCATTGGCAGCAACTATTTGTGCGGGGTTTAGTTGGGAACTACCAGAGGCATGCCAATCTCTGTTCGGGGGGTATCTTTTTGTTTCCCCTGTATGTGGCTCAAAACTCCGCCTCTGTGGACCCTGCTCCCAATGTCGTGTGTTGTGTTGTTGTCTAGGGGGTTGAAAAGATCTTTGTACATTTCTTACTCTACAGTCTCGTGCATAGTGTCCCTGTCTGTTACAAGAAAAACATGTTATTACACTTGCCTTACCCACAGGATTCGGTGGTACATACGCAGGCTGCCTTGTGGTCAGCGCCTGTATACTTACTGACATCAACTTATCACTTTGCGACTCCCTGTGCCTAGTGATGTTTCTGTCATGATCAATAGCAGCCTCTCTCAAGCCGGACACTGACAGACCTCGCCAACATGGTTGTGTGGTCTGTACCCTAGTTTTTAATGTTTCTTTCAAACCATCCATCAGTACAGATACTGCTACTTCTCGATGGTTTGGGTTGGTCTTTATGTCTTCTATACCAGTGTACTTTGCCATTTCTGATAGTGCCCGGTGAAAATATTCTATTGCCGTTTCGGACTCCTTTTGCTTAATGGAAAATATTTTATTCCATTTAACAACGGCTGGGAAATACTCCTTTAGCTGCAAATTTATCCTTTTTACATTATCCTTATTGTACACGTCTGTAAGCGGTACATCTTTATCCATTGCACAGTCGGCTAAAAACTGAGTTGCATCAACATTTGAAGGTAAACAAGCTCTTAGCAGTATCTGCCAATCCTTGTTGTTGGGCTCTAAAGTGTTTCCTAAATCCCTGATGTATTTTTGGCTAGCAACTAAGTCCTTCCTGGGGTCAGGAAATTCGGACACTATTGTTCTTATTTCCATTCTGGAAAATGGGGCGTACATGGCAATGTTCCTTATGGGAGTGGCTCCAGACACATCTGTTTTTCCATTGGGAACTGCTATTACCCTTACAGGAGCAATTCTAACAGCCTCTTCCTGTGTAGATTCTACAACTTGTGGTACAATGGTTTCAGTGTAGTGCATGGTGCCGTACTTACCCGTTGACACGACCTCACCTATCCCTCCGCTAGGGGCTTTCACTAATCTCGTGGGTGTCGCTGTGCCTACTGTGGTCTCTGATATGGTGGCCGCAAGAGAGAGCGCTGAAATTGTTGCCGAATCGTCTTCTTGTTCACACTCCTGAGGAAGGTTCAAAACAGGGTACAACTTGCACGGGTTAATACTTGCATGAGTTATTCGGTTAACATCATTTACATTTACAGGGTTACTAAGAGTTTGTGTTTTACAACCCAGTGCGTTTCTCTCCGCAATCAACTTCTCTCCTGCAATGTATGGTGGAGGAGGAGCTGTGGCAATCAACTTCCTGACTGCCCCAGATCCTGCCGCCAGAGCCAAACCTCTCTGTATCTCACCTTCCTGGTGCCATAACTGTAAGTAATCATGATGCTGAATTCGTCTCTTTGATGATTTTACGAGATATATCCTCCTCCTTAAATTTTGTAACACCTCTGGACTGAAGCTACCTATTCTTGGGAACTTGTCCCTGTCTTGTACAGTCATTCTTTGCCATTCATCACATAAAACCTCTGTGTGACTACCGTATTTTTCACACATAATGTATCTTGCCGACCCAACTGGTCGGTCCTCCGAATCAACCTGAACCTGGGTTGATCGCCCCCTACCGGAACAAATGGCCCCCATAATCTGCAGGCGTTGCTTATTCCTCCTTGGATCTTTTATCTCAAGGTTTTCAGCGAACCCTTACAAACAAACCAAGATGTCCTTGGGCAGGCCGGCGGTGGTGGTTTATCAAGTACCCCACTTACTTCTCGCCCACGTTGGCCTGTGCTGCAATCACTGTAACCAGAGCTGCGGTACCCAACCTAGGGCCCCTGTGAACCTTTATTTACTGGGGTGCTTTCCCCAGCAAGTATCGGTTGTTGGATAGTTCCTGAGTGACCAGCGAACTTCCCTTCCAAAAATAAAAAATTACACAAATCACGTCAGAATGTACAAATAGCGTTTGTGACCAGTTTACTCTAATGGTATTAGGTCAGGTTACTAACTACTGCACACAATTACGTGCGGTCCAATCGTTCAGTTCACGAACACTACTTGTCATGTACTGAAAGATTAATGGAATCGATGTTTCCGGCCGCGATTCCTTCAGCAAGAGCTTATATGGCCTATATGGGTTCTGCACCAACACCCCAGGCGTTGTGCCACTGGACTTTTATAGCGGACCTCTTTGTCTATTTACCTGTTACCTTACGACCTCCTGGTCTTGTTACCTTATGACCTCCTGGTCTTGATACCTTATGGTCCGCTATACTCTAATGCTCAAATATTATTTAACCAGAGATGCCTCCCTAGCCACCGTATATGTCACTTACACGTATGTCCTTTGACGAGTACCCGACTTTCCTTTTGGTTCCACCTTTAAAATTGTATAAACTTTTGTATACAAAACACACTCACTCAACACATGTACACTTTTGTTTCTATATCTATTTCTGCGCAGAAATTGTCTTCAGGCCAAGAGTGTTACCAATTAGGAGCAGGATCTGTTAAACTAAATTTCAGATTTTCCAAAAATAGATTTGCATTATTTACCGCGTCGCGTTATCTACCGCTGTGCGTTACTTATCGCCTTTGCGCTAATTATCGCTTTGTGCTAATTCAACTTTTCGTGACTTGAGCTACGTGGGCGTAACCAGACGCTACGTTGCGTAGTGTACGCTGCGTGCGTCTGCCTTTTGGATTGCGTACGCTAGTCTTTGTTAGCGACACGTGTACGCAATGCAAAGGATCCACCGTAACACAATATATTTATTTATCAATGTAGATGATCCCTGATCATCTACCGCAATCCACACTGACTGCCTTGTTTTCTAGACAACCCGTGTGTTCTTCTATACTTTAACTATCATCTCTACTATTAAATAACAGCAAATCTCCTTTTAGCCCTTTCTATCAACTATAAAAATTTGGCAAACAGGAATAGTGATATACGAAAAATGAAACAGAAATGCAGATATATATGCGTGCGTGTATACGCAAGACAGAAGAGAAATAAAACAGTTTTAAAAAGACACAAGCGTTTTGTTCTTACTTCCGGTTACCGGGTTCCTTCAGCACTCTTTATCTAAGTAAAGCAGACGCTTATCCCGTCAGCAACTGCGAGACAACCTCCCACCCTTTGCTGGGGGATAATGTCTGCTGATATACCTAGTGCAGATGTGAAAAGTATAGGACGAGTCCCCAATTGACAATGCTAGATTCCTTTGTCGTATAAACAACCCTTATGAAGCTAAGAACACTGTACGCTGTTTACTTAAGAAGTACCGTAATGGTATGCGCTTTCACGAGAGTGCGCACGCATGCGCAGCGCGGACCAGTGTGCGGTGCAAATATGGCATCGTGCATGGAGACATTTTTCTGACTTCGACAGGCCCCACGAAGAAAATTCAACTAGGTCGATTTCTACACTTCCTGAAAACAGGAGTGTTTTGAGCCTAAAATTGGGGTTCTTTAAGGTTTTAAGTTTCGGCCCTGTATAATTTCTTCCGGAAAGAATTGACTTCAGTTCCTGAAGTCCAGATTGTCAAGGGAGTATTGCATATACAGCCCCTTTTTGTGCCTCTAGTGGCACCGTGGGATCTCAACATAGTGTTGGGATTCCTTAAAATCATATTGGTTTGAACCGCTCAAATCTGTGGATTTGAAATATCTCACATGGAAAGTGAACATGCTGTTGACCAATATCTCACATGGACAGTGACCATGCTGTTGGTCCTGGCCTCGGCCAGGCGATTGTCAGAATGGGCGGCTTTGTCTTACAAAAGCCCATATTTAATTTTCCATTCGGACAGGGCAGAACTGGGACTCGTCTCCAGTTTTCTTCCTAAGGGGGTGTCAGGTTTTCACCTGAAACAACCTATTATGGTGCCTGCGGCTACTAGGGACTTGGAGGACTCCAAGTTACTAGACGTTGTCAGGACCCTAAAAATATATTTATATATATATATATATATATATATATATATAGTTTAGGACGGCTGGAGTCAGAAAGTCTGACTTGCTGTTTATATTGTATGCACCCAACAAGATGGGTGCTCCTGCGTCTAAACAGACGATTGCACGTTGGATCTGTAGCACAATCCAACTTGCACATTCTGTGGCAGGCCTGCCACAGCCTAAATCTGTAAAGGCCCACTCCACTAGGAAAGTGGGCGCATCTTGGGCGGCTGCCCGAGGGGTCTCGGCATTACAACTTTGCCGAGCAACTACGTGGTCAGGGGAGAACACGTTTGTAAAATTTTACAAATTTGATACTCTGGCTAAGGAGGACCTGGAGTTCTCTCATTCGGTGCTGCAGAGTCATCCGCACTCTCCCGCCCGTTTGGGAGCTTTGGTATAATCCCCATGGTCCTGACGGAGTCCCCAGCATCCATTAGGACGTTAGAGAAAATAAGAATTTACTTACCGATAATTCTATTTCTCGTAGTCCGTAGTGGATGCTGGGCGCCCATCCCAAGTGCGGATTGTCTGCAATGCTTGTACATAGTTATTGTTACAAAAATCGGGTTATTACTATTGTTGTGAGCCATCTTTCAGAGGCTACTTCGTTTTGTTATCATACTGTTAACTGGGTTCAGATCACAAGTTGTACGGTGTGATTGGTGTGGCTGGTATGAGTCTTACCCGGGATTCAAGATCCTTCCTTATTGTGTACGCTCGTCCGGGCACAGTACCTAACTGAGGCTTGGAGGAGGGTCATAGGGGGAGGAGCCAGTACACACCATGTGACCTAAAAAGCTTTTTAGATGTGCCCTGTCTCCTGCGGAGCCCGCTATTCCCCACGGTCCTGACAGAGTCCCCAGCATCCACTACGGACTACGAGAAATAGAATTATCGGTAAGTAAATTCTTATTTATACTGGGGTGCAGCATTTAGTGTCGTTACTATTATTAATTTTATTATATGTAATTGTGGGGATTGAAAATATTGCTAAAATTCTAGGATATATTAAGGCAGAGACCATAATATCCCTGGCATGTGTAACATATGATAATTGGAACAGTGTGAAGCAAATGTATATCTCACTCCTGGGAATGTCACAGTGACATCACTTAAATCTATAGTAATAATACAGGGACATGACTGGGGAGGTGAGGGGATCTGGGAGCGTCACAGTGACGTCACGTCTGGGAGTGTTTATATTGCAATTTGATGTCTCCACCATTATGTCAGATTGTGTTTGGTCTGTGTCCCCGGAGGGGGCGCTAGTGGGTCAGTGGAGGTAGGAGGAAAGAGACGAGGAGGTTGTAACACGTTCTTGCGCATGAGCGCAATGGTATTTATTCAGCAGAAAGTATAACAGAAATGCAGCAGAAATAATAGCAGATGAAAAGTCAATACTTGAAATGATAACAAAAGTCTATGGCAATGGGTGATGGATGAATTGAGAAATCATATCCAGAATATAAACAACGGAATGAAAGTCAATGGAATGATTCTGGTGTGGGAACCAGAGCAGGGTTTAAAACGGAGAACTAAGGCAGATGAAGTATTGCAAACCTGAGCATTAGCAGGAGACCAACTCACAGTGCAGGTGATGGGGCACTGGCAGCAGCAAGCTGTGTCACAGGTGGAGGAAATGAACACACCTGGAGTTTAGTCTTCAACCGCAGGCTGAAGCACACAAGGTGGTGATGAGTGTGAAGCCCAATGCAGGTTGCTGGTATTGCTGAGCCTTGAAGTTCCACGGGAGTAAGCAGAATCACCAGGAGTACAAGTTCCAGCAGGAACTCAGGAGAGACAGGAGCTGATCCTTTCATGCAGGTTGTCAGAATGACACAAAGTCCAGGATGCCTGTGAGGTGGAACTGTAGCCTCCTATATACCCCATGGTGTGCAGGGATTGGATGGAGGAAAGGAAAGTGGGTGCGGCCACGCACCGGATTGGCCGCAGCATACAAAGTGTTTGGAGACTGTCATGGCGGCGCCCACGCCGCGGCCTAGCGGGGACGCGGCGTGCACACGCCCGCTGGCTCAGGAGTGCCCCCAGGATCCAGATGATGTCCCATGGCAGGGGCATAGGTGACAGGTGACCGCAGGGAGCCAGGACGGAGTCCGCAGCGGCGGACGGATGCCAGTCTGGTAAGACGATTCCTGACAGTACCCCCTCCTTTAGGGGTGGACACCGAACACCCACGTGGTTTGGAGGGATAAGTACTGTGGAAAACACGGACCAACCTAGGAGCATGGACATCAGATGAATTCACCCAGCTTCTCTCCTCTGGGCCATAACCGAACCAATCGACCAGGTACTGGAGACGTCCATACCGGCAACGAGAGTCCAGAATCTTGCTGATCTCAAATTCCACGCCCCGCTGAGTTCGAACCTTGGGACCTGCTGGAAGAGTATTCTGGAAGCGGTTTAGGACTAGAGGTCTGAGGAGAGAGATGTGAAAGGCATTAGGAATACGAAGTGTAGGTGGTAACTTTAACTTGTAAGCCACTGGGTTGATGACACTCTCAATAGGGTAAGGACCAATGAAGCGTGGTGCGAACTTCATGGATGGAACCCTAAGACGAAGGTTGCGGGTTGATAACCAAACCCTGTCCCCCGGTTTCAAATGGGGAACCGCACGTCTCTTACGGTCGGCATAGACCTTGTAACGACTGGAGGCTTTTTTGAGAGAAATGTGGATTCTTTTCCAAATGGAGGAAAACTGGGTCAGAGCAGTAGTGGCAGCAGGAACATCTATGTGAGGAAGTTCTTGAAACTCAGGTACTCGGGGATGTTGCCCATAGACTGCAAAGAATGGTGTCGTGTCTGTAGCAGTGTGGTAACGAAAGTTATGGGCAAACTCGGCCCATGGGAGCAGATTAAACCAATCATCCTGGGAGGATGTCACATATAGCCGTAGGAAAGTCTCAAGTTCCTGATTGACTCTTTCTGTCTGCCCATTCGTCTGAGGATGGTATGAAGACGAGAATTTCAATTTTATCTGCATGGCAGAACAGAGGGCCCTCCAAAACCTAGCAACAAACTGTACCCCCCGATCAGATATTATTTCGGAGGGTAACCCGTGTAAACGGAAGATCTCCTGTAGGAAGATCTGGGCTAGTTTCGGGGCAGAAGGGAGACCTTGGAGAGGAACGAAATGAGCCATCTTGGAAAATCTGTCCACTACAACCCAAATAGTGTTATGTCCCTGAGAAGGTGGAAGATCAGTGATAAAGTCCATTGATAGATGAGACCAAGGACGACTAGGGACTGATAAGGGTTGCAACTGACCTGCTGGAGACTGACGAGGAGTCTTGTGCTGCACACATTTTGGACAGGATGCCACGAAATCCTGGATGTCCACTTTCATCTTTGGCCACCAATATGACGCAGAAAGGAACTTGAATGTCTTCAGGACACCAGGATGACCAGTAAACTTGGATTGGTGGGCCCAAGCTAGCAACTTGGGACGGAGTTCTGGGGAAACAAAAGTCTTACCCGGAGGTGGAGCTGGAGAGACTTGAGAGGTAGCGAAAACCACGGGACTCAGGATGGAATGTGGCACAGAGTCAGATGTTCCCTCTTCTGATTCCATGGACCGGGATAATGCGTCGGCTTTCACATTCTGTGAACCTGGGCGGAAATGAAGCCTGAAATTAAAACGTGAGAAAAACATAGCCCACCTGGACTGGCGGGGGTTAAGGCACTGAGCTGCTTTTAGGTATAGCAGGTTCTTATGATCCGTGAAGATGTTAAACGGATGTTTGGCCCCTTCTAGGAGATATCTCCATTCCTCGAGAGCCAATTTGATTGCCAATAACTCTTGATCTCCCACGGAGTAGTTAGCTTCTGCAGGTAGAAACTTGCGAGAGTAGAATCCACAAGGGTGGACTTTCCCATCAGATCCCTTCTGGGAGAGAACAGCTCCAACCCCAACATTAGAGGCATCTACCTCCAACTCGAACGGCCTGTTGACATCTGGCTGTGACAGCACTGGAGCAGACATAAAGGCTAGCTTGATCTTCCGGAAGGCTGCCAAGGCTTCTTCTGACCAGTTGGAATGATCTGCCCCTTTCCGAGTCAGGTTGGTAATAGGAGCGATGAGAGTGGAGAATCCTCGAATAAATTTTCTATAATAGTTAGCAAAACCCAGGAATCGCTGGATAGACTTGAGGGAGTTTGGAATGGACCAATTGGCAATGGCTTCCAATTTTGCCGGGTCCATCTGAAGATCCGATCCGGAAATTATATACCCCAGGAAGGGTATAGAGGGAACTTCGAAGGTGCATTTGGATAACTTCCCGTAGAGACGGTTCTCACGAAGACGTCGGAGAACTTCACAGACTTGTAGGCGATGAGATGGAAGGTCTTGAGAAAAGATAAGAATATCATCCAAGTAAACAACGAGGTACTTATACAGGACATCACGGAAAATCTCGTTCACGAAGTGTTGGAATACCGCTGGAGCATTACTCAACCCAAATGGCATTACCAGGTATTCATAATGGCCATCTCGAGTGTTGAAGGCTGTCTTCCACTCGTCACCACTCCGGATTCTGATGAGGTTATAGGCACCGCGGAGATCTAACTTGGTGAAGATGCGAGCCCCCTTAACTCTATCAAACAGTTCGGTAATGAGTGGTAAAGGATAACTATTCTTGACAGTAATGTCGTTGAGACCCCGATAGTCAATGCATGGACGCAGTCCTCCATCCTTCTTCTTGACAAAGAAGAAACCTGCGCCAGCGGGTGATGATGACGGACGGATGAATCCTTTCTGAAGATTCTCTTTAATGTAGTTACTCATCGCCTCTGTTTCAGGAACAGACAAAGGATAGGTGCGCCCCCTGGGTGGCTTCTTGCCAGGAAGGAGATCAATGGGACAATCCCATTCCCTATGGGGCGGCAGGATATCAGCAGCTTTTTCGCAGAAGACGTCTGCGAAGTCTTGATAGACTGCTGGGAGACTTGGCTGTGACTTCACTTCGGTGGACTTAAGAGGACACACTTGGGCTAAGCAGGAATGATGACAGTGTGAACCCCATGAGGTAAGCTGCAACGTTGTCCAGTCGAACTGTGGGTTATGTAGCTGGAGCCAAGGCATGCCCAAGACAATCTCCTGGGTGGCTTGAGGAATGACCAGGAACTTGATAATTTCTGAATGGAGAAATCCAACTCCCAGAACCACTGGGGTAGTTTGATGTGAAATGTTCCCTTTGGTGATTCTACTACCATCCACAGCAGTAATGTAAACAGGACAAGAAAGTTCACAGGTAGACAGGCAGAATTTGTTTACCGCAGCTTGGGTGATAAAATTTCCTGCAGCACCGCAGTCTACTAATGCTGATGCAGACTGGAGCCCAGCAGAAGTTTCTAGCGTCACTGGAAGAATGAGATCCTGTTGAGAAGGAGCTTGACAGAATGATCCCAACTTGACTCCTTCCATACAAGTCAGGACCTGGCGTTTCCCGAACGCATTGTGCAGGAGTTAATTTGATGACCCGCAGCAGCACAGTATAGGCAGAGCCTCTCTCGTATTCTTCTTGCCCGTTCCTCAGGGGTTAGGCGGGACCTATTTACCTGCATAGGCTCGTCAGAAGAAGAAGGAGGCTGAAACTGTACAGGAGGTATGAACCTTACTCTGCGAGACTCACTCCGAGCGCGTTCACTATTGCGTTCGCGGATGCGAGAGTCCAGCTTTATACACAGGGAGATCAAGTCAGACAGTTGAACAGGAATGTCACGGGTTGCCAGTTCGTCCTTGATCCGATCCGAAAGTCCGTGCCAGAAGGTTGCTACCAGAGCTTGGTTGTTCCATTGGACCTCTGCAGCCAACGTCTGGAACTGGATGACATATTGTCCCATGCTTCGGTTACCTTGACGAATTTGGATCAGGTCTGCCGAAGCTGATGTTGCACGACCGGGCTCGTCAAAGATCCGTCTAAAGGTTGACACGAAGTCAGAGTAGTTACTGATCAGGGGATCAGCACGTTCCCACAGGGGAGACACCCAATTCAGAGCAGATCCGGAGAGTAAGGAAATGATGTAGGCAACCTTGGACCTTGGTGTAGGAAAGTTATGTGGCAATAACTCAAACTGTATTTCGCACTGGTTTAGGAACCCGCGACATGATTTAGGACTGCCATCATATTTGCTCGGCACGGGCAGGTGCAGACGTGACACTGGAGCTGATGCAGCCGACACAGAAGAACTTACAGCACTGGCAGGTGCTGGGGTAACAGTAGGTGAGAGTACACTTGGCAGAGACTGCTGCAGTGTATCCAATCGGGAGGACATCCCTTGTAGAAAGTGAAGCATCTGCTGCTGCGCAACCTCTTGACCATCCAGACGGGAGACCAGATTTTGCAAGGCCTCTGACCCCACACTCCGTCCACCATCCGAGTCCATCGATCCTGGACTTACTGTCAGATTGTGTTTGGTCTGTGTCCCCGGAGGGGGCGCTAGTGGGTCAGTGGAGGTAGGAGGAAAGAGACGAGGAGGTTGTAACACGTTCTTGCGCATGAGCGCAATGGTATTTATTCAGCAGAAAGTATAACAGAAATGCAGCAGAAATAATAGCAGATGAAAAGTCAATACTTGAAATGATAACAAAAGTCTATGGCAATGGGTGATGGATGAATTGAGAAATCATATCCAGAATATAAACAACGGAATGAAAGTCAATGGAATGATTCTGGTGTGGGAACCAGAGCAGGGTTTAAAACGGAGAACTAAGGCAGATGAAGTATTGCAAACCTGAGCATTAGCAGGAGACCAACTCACAGTGCAGGTGATGGGGCACTGGCAGCAGCAAGCTGTGTCACAGGTGGAGGAAATGAACACACCTGGAGTTTAGTCTTCAACCGCAGGCTGAAGCACACAAGGTGGTGATGAGTGTGAAGCCCAATGCAGGTTGCTGGTATTGCTGAGCCTTGAAGTTCCACGGGAGTAAGCAGAATCACCAGGAGTACAAGTTCCAGCAGGAACTCAGGAGAGACAGGAGCTGATCCTTTCATGCAGGTTGTCAGAATGACACAAAGTCCAGGATGCCTGTGAGGTGGAACTGTAGCCTCCTATATACCCCATGGTGTGCAGGGATTGGATGGAGGAAAGGAAAGTGGGTGCGGCCACGCACCGGATTGGCCGCAGCATACAAAGTGTTTGGAGACTGTCATGGCGGCGCCCACGCCGCGGCCTAGCGGGGACGCGGCGTGCACACGCCCGCTGGCTCAGGAGTGCCCCCAGGATCCAGATGATGTCCCATGGCAGGGGCATAGGTGACAGGTGACCGCAGGGAGCCAGGACGGAGTCCGCAGCGGCGGACGGATGCCAGTCTGGTAAGACGATTCCTGACACATTACACAGGATTACAATATAGTGAAGAAGACGTCTAATGAGTGTGAGACACCCAGCAGCCATCCCTGTGTATCAGGAGGACTGAGTAAAACCCAGAGCCCCATCACGGTGCCTCCACCTCATTCACTGACACACGAGAGACACAATGACCAGAAGATCCTGGAACTCACCAACAAGATCATTCAGTTGCTGACTAGAGAGGTGACTGCCGGGAATGGGACATTATACAGTAACACCAGGGAATGTGTCTGGTTGATGACTGGAGAGGTGACTGCTGGGAATGGAGCATTATACAGTAACACCAGGGGATGTGTCTGGGTGATGACTGGAGAGGTGACTGCTGGGAATGGAGCATTATACAGTAACACCAGGGGATGTGTCTGGGTGATGACTGGAGAGGTGACTGCTGGGAATGGGGCATTATACAGTAACACCGGGGGATGTGTCTGGGTGATGACTGGAGAGGTGACTGCTGGGAATGGGGCATTATACAGTAACACCAGTGGATGTGTCTGGGTGATGACTGGAGAGGTGACTGCTGGGAATGGGGCATTATACAGTAACACCGGGGGATGTGTCTGGGTGATGACTAGAGAGGTGACTGATGGGAATGGGGCAAAATAACAGTATCACCAGGGGACGTGTCTAGGTGATGACTGGAGAGGTGACTGCTGGGAATGGGGCATTATACAGTAACACCGGGGGACGTGTCTGGATGATGACTGGAGAGGTGACTACTGGGAATGGGGCATTATACAGTAACACCGGGGACGTGTATGGGTGATGACTGGAGAGGTGACTGCTGGGAATGGGACATTATACAGTAACACCAGGGGATGTTTCTGGGTGTTGACTGGAGAGGTGACTGCCGGGAATGGGACATTGTACAGTAACACCAGGGGATGTGTCTGGGTGATGACTGGAGAGGTGACTGCTGGGAATGGGACATTATACAGTAACACCAGGGGACGTGTCTGGGTGATGACTGGAGAGGTGACTGCTGGGAATGGGACATTATACAGTAACACCGGGGGACGTGCCTGGGTGATGACTGGAGAGGTGACTGCTGGGAATGGGGCATTATACAGTAACACCGGGGGACGTGTCTGGATGATGACTGGAGAGGTGACTACTGGGAATGGGGCATTATACAGTAACACCGGGGACGTGTATGGGTGATGACTGGAGAGGTGACTGCTGGGAATGGGACATTATACAGTAACACCAGGGGATGTTTCTGGGTGTTGACTGGAGAGGTGACTGCCGGGAATGGGACATTGTACAGTAACACCAGGGGATGTGTCTGGGTGATGACTGGAGAGGTGACTGCTGGGAATGGGACATTATACAGTAACACCAGGGGACGTGTCTGGGTGATGACTGGAGAGGTGACTGCTGGGAATGGGACATTATACAGTAACACCGGGGGACGTGCCTGGGTGATGACTGGAGAGGTGACTGCTGGGAATGGGACATTATACAGTAACACCGGGGGACGTGTCTGGATTATGACGGGAGAGGTGACTACTGGGAATGGGGCATTATACAGTAACACCGGGGACGTGTATAGGTGATGGCTGGAGAGGTAACTGCTGGGAATGGGTATTTCTCTGACGTCCTAAGTGGATGCTGGGGACTCCGTCAGGACCATGGGGAATAGCGGCTCCGCAGGAGACAGGGCACAAAAGTAAAAGCTTTAGGATCAGGTGGTGTGCACTGGCTCCTCCCCCTATGACCCTCCTCCAAGCCTAAGTTAGGTTTTTGTGCCCGGCCGAGAAGGGTGCAATCTAGGTGGCTCTCCTAAAGAGCTGCTTAGAGTAAAAGTTTTGTTAGTTTTTTTTATTTTCAGTGAGTCCTGCTGGCAACAGGCTCACTGCAACGAGGGACTTAGGGGAGAAGAAGTGAACTCACCTGCGTGCAGGATGGATTGGCTTCTTAGGCTACTGGACACTAGCTCCAGAAGGACGATCACAGGTACAGCCTGGATGGGTCACCGGAGCCGCGCCGCCGACCCCTTGCAGATGCTGAAGAGAGAAGAGGTCCAGAAATCGGCGGCTGAAGACTTCTCAGTCTTCATGAGGTAGCGCACAGCACTGCAGCTGTGCGCCATTGCTCTCAGCACACTTCACACCAACGGTCACTGAGGGTGCAGGGCGCTGGGGGGGGCACCCTGGGCAGCAATGAAAGTACCTATGCTGGCTAAAAATACATCACATATAGCCTCTGGGGCTATATGGATGTATTTAACCCCTGCCAGGTTGTCAGAAAAACGGGAGAAGAAGCCCGCCGAAAAGGGGGCGAGGCCTATTCTCCTCAGCACACAGCGCCATTTTCCTACACAGCTCCGCTGCTAGGAAGGCTCCCAGGCTCTCCCCTGCACTGCACTACAGAAACAGGGTTAAAACAGAGAGGGGGGGCACTTATTTGGCGATATTATTATATATTAAGATGCTATAAGGGAAAACACTTATATAAGGTTGTCCCTGTTTAATTATAGCGTTTTGGTGTGTGCTGGCAAACTCTCCCTCTGTCTCCCCAAAGGGCTAGTGGGGTCCTGTCCTCTATCAGAGCATTCCCTGTGTGTGTGCTGTGTGTCGGTACGTGTGTGTCGACATGTATGAGGACGATGTTGGTGAGGAGGCGGAGCAATTGCCTGTAATGGTGATGTCACTCTCTAGGGAGTCGACACCGGAATGGATGGCTTATTTAGGGAATTACGTGATAATGTCAACACGCTGCAAGGTCGGTTGATGACATGAGACGGCCGGCAAACCAATTAGTACCTGTCCAGGCATCTCAAACACCGTCATGGGCTTTAAAACGCCCATTTACCTCAGTCGGTCGACACAGACACAGACATGGACACTGACTCCAGTGTCGACGGTGAAGAAACAAACGTATTTTCCATTAGGGCCACACGTTACATGTTAAGGGCAATGAAGGAGGTGTTACATATTTCTGATACTACAAGTACCACAAAAAAGGGGTATTATGTGGGGTGTGAAAAAACTACCTGTAGTTTTTCCTGAATCAGATAAATTAAATGAAGTGTGTGATGATGCGTGGGTTTCCCCCGATAGAAAATTATTGGCGTTATATCCTTTCCCGCCAGAAGTTAGGGCGCGTTGGGAAACACCCCTTAGGGTGGATAAGGCGCTCACACGCTTATCAAAACAAGTGGCGTTACCGTCTCCAGATACGGCCGCCCTCAAGGAGCCAGCTGATAGGAGGCTGGAAAATATCCTAAAAAGTATATACACACATACTGGTGTTATACTGCGACCAGCGATCGCCTCAGCCTGGATGTGCAGCGCTGGGGTGGCTTGGTCGGATTCCCTGACTGAAAATATTGATACCCTTGACAGGGACAGTATTTTATTGACTATAGAGCATTTAAAGGATGCATTTCTATATATGCGAGATGCACAGAGGGATATTTGCACTCTGGCATCAAGAGTAAGTGCGATGTCCATATCTGCCAGAAGATGTTTATGGACACGACAGTGGTCAGGTGATGCAGATTCCAAACGGCACATGGAAGTATTGCCGTATAAAGGGGAGGACTTATTTGGGTTTACCCCAAGTCACATCTCAGCAGAAAAAGACACCGTCTTTTCAGCCTCAGTCCTTTCGTCCCCATAAGGGCAAGCGGGCAAAAGGCCAGTCATATCTGCCCAGGGATAGAGGAAAGGGAAGAAGACTGCAGCAGGCAGCCCATTCCCAGGAACAGAACCGCTTCTGCCAAGTCCTCAGCATGACGCTGGGGCCGTACAAGCGGATTCAGGTGCGGTGGGGGGTCGTCTCAAGAGTTTCAGCGCGCAGTGGGCTCACTCGCAAGTGGACCCCTGGATCCTACAAGTAGTATCCCAGGGGTACAGATTGGAAATTCGAGACGTCTCCCCCTCGCAGGTTCCTGAAGTCTGCTTTACCAACGTCTCCCTCCGACAGGGAGGCAGTATTGGAAACAATTCACAAGCTGTATTTCCAGCAGGTGATAATCAAAGTACCCCTCCTACAACAAGGAAAGGGGTACTATTCCACACTATATTGTGGTACTGAAGCCAGACGGCTCGGTGAGACCTATTCTAAATCTGAAATATTTGAACACTTACATACAAAGGTTCAAATCAAGATGGAGTCACTCAGAGCAGTGATAGCGAACCAGGAAGAAGGGGACTATATGGTGTCCCTGGACATCAAGGATGCTTACCTCCATGTCCCAATTTGCCCTTCTCACCAAGGGTACCTCAGGTTCGTGGTACAGAACTGTCACTATCAGTTTCAGACGCTGCCGCTTGGATTGTCCACGGCACCCCGGGTCTTTACCAAGGTAATGGCCGAAATGATGATTCTTCTTCAAAGAAAAGGTGTCTTAAATTATCCCTTACTTGGACGATCTCCTGATAAGGGCAAGGTCCAGAGAACAGTTGGAGGTCGGAGTAGCACTATCTCAAGTAGTTCTACGACAGCACGGGTGGATTCTAAATATTCCAAAATCGCAGCTGTTTCCGACGACACGTCTGCTGTTCCTAGGGATGATTCTGGACACAGTCCAGAAAAAGGTGTTTCTCCCAGAGGAGAAAGCCAGGGAGTTATCCGAGCTAGTCAGGAACCTCCTAAAACCAGGAAAAGTGTCAGTGCATCATTGCACAAGGGTCCTGGGAAAAATGGTGGCTTCTTACGAAGCGATTCCATTCGGCAGATTTCACGCAAGAACTTTTCAGTGGGATCTGCTGTAAAAATGGTCCGGATAGCATCTTCAGATGCATCAGCGGATAACCCTGTCTCTAAGGACAAGGGTGTCTCTTCTGTGGTGGCTGCAGAGTGCTCATCTACTAAAGGGCCGCAGATTCGGCATTCAGGACTGGGTCCTGGTGACCACGGATGCCAGCCTGAGAGGCTGGGGAGCAGTCACAAAGGGAAAAAATTTCCAAGGAGTGTGATCAAGTCTGGAGACTTCTCTCCACATAAATATACTGGAGCTAAGGGCAATTTACAATGCTCTAAGCTTAGCAAGACCTCTGCTTCAAGGTCAGCCGGTATTGATCCAGTGGGACAACATCACGGCAGTCGCCCACGTAAACAGACAGGGCGGCACAAGAAGCAGGAGGGCAATGGCAGAAACTGCAAGGATTCTTCGCTGGGCGGAAAATCATGTGATAGCACTGTCAGCAGTGTTCATTCCGGGAGTGGACAACTGGGAAGCAGACTTCCTCAGCAGGCACGACCTCCACCCGGGAGAGTGGGGACTTCATCGGGAAGTCTTCCACATGATTGTGAACCGTTGGGAAAGACCAAAGGTGGACATGATGGCGTCCCGCCTGAACAAAAAAC
The DNA here is from genome assembly GCF_028390025.1 of Pseudophryne corroboree. NCBI lineage: Eukaryota > Metazoa > Chordata > Amphibia > Anura > Myobatrachidae > Pseudophryne > Pseudophryne corroboree. Next base: position 461,022 of record NW_026967579.1, on the reverse strand, counting down.
TGGACAGGTATTGCGCCAGGTCAGGAGACCCTCAGGCAATAGCTGTGGACGTTCTGGTAACACCGTGGGTGTACCAGTCGGTGTATGTGTTCGCTCCTCTGTTTCTCATACCCAAGGTACTGAGAATTATAAGATGTAGAGGAGTAAGAACTATACTCGTGGCTCCGGATTGGCCAAGAAGGACTTGGTACCCGGAACTTCAAGAGATGCTCACAGAGGACTCATGGCCTCTGCCGCTAAGAAGGGACTTGCTTCAGCAAGTACCATGTCTGTTCCAAGACTTACCGCGGCTGCGTTTGACGGCATGGCGGTTGAACGCCGGATCCTAAGGGAAAAAGGCATTCCGGAATAGGTCATTCCTACCCTGGTCAAAGCCAGGAAGGAGGTGACCGCACAACATTATCACCACATGTGGCGAAAATATGTTGCGTGGTGTGAGGCCAGGAAGGCCCCACGAAGAAATTTCAACTCGGTCGATTCCTGCATTTCCTGCAAACAGGAGTGTCTATGGGCCTCAAATTGGGGTCCATTAAGGTTCAAATTTCGGCCCTGTCGATTTTCTTCCAGAAAGAATTGGCTTCAGTTCCTGAAGTCCAGACGTTTGTCAAGGGAGTACTGCATATACAACCCCCTTTTGTGCCTCCAGTGGCACTGTGGGATCTCAACGTAGTTCTGGGATTCCTCAAATCACATTGGTTTAAACCGCTCAAATCTGTGGAGTTGAAATATCTCACATGGAAAGTGACCATGATGTTGGCCCTGGCCTCGGCCAGGCGAGTGTCAGCATTGGCGGCTTTGTCTCACAAAAGCCCATATCTGATTGTCCATTCGGACAGGGCAGAGCTGCGGACTCGTCCCCAGTTTCTCCCTAAGGTGGTGTCAGCGTTTCACCTGAACCAGCTTATTGTGGTACCTGCGGCTACTAGGGACTTGGAGGACTCCAAGTTGCTAGATGTTGTCAGGGCCCTGAAAATATAGGTTTCCAGGACGGCTGGAGTCAGGAAAACTGACTTGCTGTTATCCTGTATCACCCAACAAACTGGGTGCTCTTGCTTCTAAGCAGACGATTGCTAGTTGGATGTGTAGTACAATTCAGCTTGCACATTCTGTGGCAGGCCTGCCACAGCCAAAATATGTAAATGCCCATTCCACAAGAAAGGTGGGCTCATCTTGGGCGGCTGCCCGAGGGGTCTCGGCTTTACAACTTTGCCGAGCTGCTACTTGGTCAGGGGCACACCCTGGCTGAGGAGGACCTGGAGTTCTCTCATTCGGTGCTGCAGAGTCATCCGCACTCTCCCGCCCGTTTGGGAGCTTTGGTATAATCCCCATGGTCCTGCCGGAGTCCCCAGCATCCACTTAGGACGTCAGAGAAAATAAGAATTTACTTACCGATAATTCTATTTCTCGTAGTCCGTAGTGGATGCTGGGCGCCCATCCCAAGTGCGGATTGTCTGCAATACTTGTACATAGTTATTGTTACAAAAATCGGGTTATTATTGTTGTGAGCCATCTTTTCAGAGGCTCCGCTGTTATCATGCTGTTAACTGGGTTCAGATCACAGGTTGTACAGTGTGATTGGTGTGGCTGGTATGAGTCTTACCCGGGATTCAAAATCCTTCCTTATTGTGTACGCTCGTCCGGGCACAGTATCCTAACTGAGGCTTGGAGGAGGGTCATAGGGGGAGGAGCCAGTGCACACCACCTGATCCTAAAGCTTTTACTTTTGTGCCCTGTCTCCTGCGGAGCCGCTATTCCCCATGGTCCTGACGGAGTCCCCAGCATCCACTACGGACTACGAGAAATAGAATTATCGGTAAGTAAATTCTTATTTATACAGTAACACCGGGGAATGTGTCTGGGTGACTGCTGGGAATGGTGTATTATACAGTAACACCGGGGGATGTGTCTGGGTGATGACTGGAGAGGTGACTGCTGGAAATGGGGCATTATACAGTAACACCAGGGGACGTGTCTGTGTGAAGACTGGAGAGGTGACTGTTGGGAATGGGGCATTATACAGTAACACCAGGAGACATGTCTGCGTGATGACCGGAGAGGTGACTGCTGGGAATGGTACATTATACATAAACACCAGGCGATGTGTCTGGGTGATAACTGGAGAGGTGATTTCTGGGAATGGGACATTATACAGTAACACCAGGGGACGTGTCTGGGTGATGACTGGGGAGGTGACTGCTGGGAATGGGACATTATACAGTAACACCAGGGGACGTGTCTGGGTGATGACTGGGGAGGTGACTGCTGGGAATGGGACATTATACAGTAACACCAGGGGACGTGTCTGGGTGATGACTGGAGAGGTGACTGCTGGGAATGGGACATTATACAGTAACACCAGGGGATGTTTCTGGGTGTTGACTGGAGAGGTGACTGCCGGGAATGGGACATTATACAGTAACACCAGGGGATGTGTCTGGGTGATGACTGGAGAGGTGACTGCTGGGAATGGGACATTATACAGTAACACCAGGGGATGTGTCTGGGTGATGACCGGAGAGGTGACTGCTGGGAATGGGGCATTATACAGTAACATCGGGGGACGTGTCTGGGTGATGACTGGAGAGGTGACTGCTGGGAATGGGACAATGTACAGTAACACCAGGGGAATGTGTCTGGGTGATGACTGGAGAGGTGACTGCTGGGAATGGGACATTATACAGTAACACCAAGGGATGTGTTTCAGTGGTGACTGGAGAGGTCACTGCTGGGAATGGGGCATTATACAGTAACACCAGGGGATGTGTCTGGGTGATGACTGGAGAGGTGACTGCTGGGAATGGGACATTATACAGTAACACCAGCGGACGTATCTGGGTGATGACTGGAGAGGTGACTGCTGGGAATGGGACAATGTACAGTAACACCAGGGAAATGTGTCTGGGTGATGACTGGTGATAAAGCTGAATTATTTATCGTACTTATAACCCTTTATGAGGCCTAAGAACACAGTACGCTATCTACGTAAGAAGTACCGTAAGGGTACGCAAGTTGCGTAACGATCGCTCAGCCGTAGGCGAGACGCTCAAGCGTCGTGTTCGCTCACGGCCCAGAGATCACAGACTGGCACGCTATTGGCTACAGACAAACGTAATGATTTGCTATGGCGTAGCGGACGCTCGAGACCACGAGGAGATCACCAGCGGCGCAGACGCTCACAGCGCTATACCTTTATATCTATGCCTAAAACAATGAGAAACACAGTATAACTTTATGTAGAGACTGGGTGTATGTGCAACCTGGTGTAACCTGATTAACTACAAAGTTGTTTGAGCGTCACCGATGCTCTGTGAATACTTAACACTATGAGAAATACACAGATACCTGGGTTTAGGGTCCAAAGCCTATTATGTGTATTATGACTAATATACTTGCAAAAAGAATCACAGTACAAATGATACACTACAATATAACAGAGACTTCCTAACCAAATAACTACACAATAAATACAATACAATACAATACAATACAATCTAATCAAGGGAAAATACGAGAGAAGGAGATGAGAGGGAGAGAGAGATATGAGAGAAATGGCTCACAGTAAGACAATATGATTACGGAGAGAACTTACGCACAAGGGGAAACGATCGCAAGCGCCTCTGGACATCCAGCTTCCCGATTATCAGCAATGAGAACCGTTTGAAGAGAAGTGTAAGCTGGATGCCACAGGCCCGTCTTTTATGCTCCACACACAATGCAATCTAATGGTCTCTACAATCTTATCGTCCATTGGACACAGGAATTCGGCTTCGCATTATAACAAAAGGTCATAGGTTGATTCATACAGGTGGGCTGTGACGATTTCAAACAGCTCAGGTGGGTGGGACACTGGGTTTCCCGCCGCATACCTGAGTAAGAGTAAATAATAGTAATAGACATAAACTTCTTATGTCCATAACTATTCGCACGAGCGATTAATACGCTCCAAACCAACACCGGAATATTGCTATTTAAATACTCTTCCGATGGGTACCAAACACTGCTGTATGACCCCTGTTAGACCCTTCGATGAATTCCTCCGTTCAGGGACATTCTATATTAACCAAACTTTCAGAATCTATCAAAGGGACCATGATCTACAAACTACATTAATTGTGAAAATATGTAACTGTTGAGTCGCACGCTACGACTATATACTCTTTACCGTAAATACGCATACCGAGTGCGAGCGGGTGCACGCAACAGCGGGTATGCGCTATCACGGGAAAGCGCACGCATGCGCAGCGCGGACCAGTGTGAGGTGCAAATATGGCAGTATGTGTAGGGATATTTTTCTGACTTTGACAGTCCACCCTTTGGCAGTCAATAATAACTGCCACCTTCTAAAACATTTCAAAAGGAGAAAAATATATGTCAGGGGTTAATTAATTTCCATGGTTGGGTAAGGGAGGAGAGAGGAGTAGGTGTGAAGAGGGTATGACCTAGTGAGATAGCAGAAGCATGTGTGTACGAGTCCATGTTTGGGGGGTCATGTATCATCGTGCCGTACGTGTTGTAAATCAAGCTTCGAGGTATTGCGAAGTATACATTTGAATTCCTTCTTATCCCGTATCAAGGGTCTGTGGATGGGCTGTCAAACTCTACCGAGCTCATTTCGGTTTTCAGTTGTAACAAAATGGGGATGCACATTTTAGTTGATGATACATGAATAGGGGAAGTATGTGGTTGCTGATATCTGTGCCTGTATTCCCTATCGACTATGTGTGTCATTACCTGAGGGTTGTAGAGATGAAGATAAAGAACACTTATGGAAAATGCAATGATATTCTATGTCAGGTAAATGTACATCTGTCGTTGAAGTTTTGTTCGGTATCAGTTGAAAGTCGTCTTCTTTGCGCTGTTTTGCTCGTTAGGCATGAGCAACAAGCTTTGTCAATGCCATTAGATTTACCAAAAATGTTGGGCTAGCGTAAGTTTAAGAATACTAGGGAAACTGGGGATCCATGGCAAAGGTCATCAAATGTCCATTTCTCAAGTGGTCAAAACTCCTTCTTTGGTCCATCCGTTGTCTGTATAGCGTCTTCGTCAACTTCCTCGTCCAAGGGGGTCTTTTTATCTTGGAGAAAATCAGAAAAACAGGTGAAAGAAACGGACCGTATAATCGCATTTTCATCACATCATGGTTTCTATCATTGGGTCATAAATCAAATCTAGGTTAATTACAGTTTCCTCACTCCTCAAACTCATCACTCTTGTACTTTGTTTGCACCTCATTAAAGCCTGCCCGCATCTAAATATCAATCCAATAGATATAACAACACCTAAAATACATAGGAGAAACTTTCCAACATCCATTATGACTCCTTGAGCCCAGTCTCCCAAACCGGAGAACCAATTTCGCGGGTTCAACCATGACACCCAACCAGTCAGCTCATTACCTACAGCAGCAAGAGTGAGATTGTGTTTTCGGCGAAATTCCCACTTTAATTGGAGAATATCGTCCATCTTTTGGTCTATGACCTCTACCGGATCCTCGGTGCTATTCGTGATATACGTGCAACACTTCACGCCGTACTGTGTTGCCAATGTAACACAATATCCGCCTGTTACTGCTGTGAGGTAATTAAGAACCATTCTATGCTGTACCAGTTCTGTTTTGTAAGCTTGGAGTTCTCTTCCAGTGTATCTAAACGTGTCGTCATACATTTCAGTGATATTATCTAACAAATTGGCGAGTGCGGAAATGTATCTATAATTCATCACTCCTCGAGCGGTGCGAGTGAAATCTAACGCCACCAGAACCTGAATCCCGGTGGATTCATGGATCAGATCAGAGGCCGGATGCTCTAACCTTTCTGACAGTTGTCTTTTAACTCGGTGCTCGTAATGAGTGTGAGTATAAGGAGCTTGGGCACCACGGTGTATGTCTTTCATTTTGTCATGTGTTACAGTCATCACTTCAGGCAATACTTTTCCAATATAACACAATCCTTCAGAGTTTGGGGCAAGCCACTTGTACGCCTTTCTCCCGCATATGAAATATGCATCATCGGGGAGAACATAAGGGACGGAGAAGGACATTACCATATTACACACCTTCCAGGTGAAATCTCCTGATCCTAATTCTTCCATCTGCTTAATGCACGTATCAGGCTGTACGATATGTGCACAGTATCCTGGTGATACTTCTCCAACTCTAGTAATCCTATTTCCTAAGGTGTACCTATACCGGAAAGATTTTCCTCTACTGGCTATGTGGCGTACAAGCTCTGTATCTGTAGGCATTCTATCTGCTCTATGCGAGAAGGTCATGGTTAGGTTGCTCCATGACACTTCCCAATTTCCCGGCTTTCGGGGATTGGAGATGTTGAAACATAAGAGGGACCTATCCACATGGTATTGGTGGAGCTTCAAGCTAGGAGGGCTGGAGATATTAAACCTCCTGTCCACCGGTCTCCCACCATTTAACTCAAGTACCTCCCCTATCGTTAAAGGAAATGGTACTAGCCCTGATTTGCTATGACCCTGAGGTACTTGAGAGCATACCCAACAATCGGTTTTGTTTAACACATTACCCACTAAGGAGTGATAGTCACTCAATGGATGCCGGTCCATATGGATATTAAAACTGGATTGGCATTTCTTTATGCACCCATCCTCAACCAAATTATCACAGAGCCTACAGATACAGTTTTCTTCAGCTAACAATCCATCACAATTTCTTCTATCGGATCGTTTTCTGATACTCGCCTTTGCTTGTTGGTTAGGTTGATCTTGGAAAACTATGCCTCCATCATCATAATCGGAACCCATTCCAGAACCTCTCTTGACCTCCATGGTACTCTCGCCGGAACAGACTGCTCTGGTCAACATCATGGTCAACAGGAAAATCCGGATCACAGTCTCCTGGGGCAAGTCCATCTTTGAGGAGGCAATGGAGAAGAATGAGAAGGGGGAAAAAGAAATTTCAAGGGAGAGGGGATGGGAAGTGGAAAAAAACAATAAAAGGGATTGGGGAGTCGACAACTGCTTTCGGTCTTCAAGACTCAGGTGCCGCCTCAGTCCTCCTGGAACAGACACTCCAGTGATACAACCTCTACCGTCTGTTCCTTATCACGGGACTTCTCTGGATCAGCAACCTTCTTGCAGTGGGATGAATAGACCCAAGTCTCTCTCTCAGCAACCTTCAATGCTGTGGTGCTAGTCAATAAGACCTGGTATGGTCCTTCCCATCTATCAATAAGACAACCTGAGCGTAGAAAATTTCGTATCATTACATAATCCCCAGGTTCAATGTCATGACAATTACTATCAGGTAGATCAGGAATCACTAACTTCAGATTATCATTTTGATTACTTAACTGTTTACTCATGTTAATCAAGTACTTTACAGTTACTTCATTGTTACATTTCAAATCATCCTGAGGGTTAATCATGACATGCGGTTGTCGACCAAACAAGATTTCAAAGGGGGACAGATTAAGAGGGGGCCTGGGAGTGGTTCTGATGCTATACAAAACAATGGGTAAACCTTCTGGCCACGTCAATCCTGTCTCTGCCATTACTTTACTCAATTTATTTTTAATAGTGCTGTTCACTCTTTCGACCTTCGCACTCGCCTGAGGACGGTACTTACACATTCCTTGAAAGACATCACCTGTAAAATGGGTACCCCTATCACTTTCAATGATTCTAGGGATACCATATCTACATACAAATTCCTGTACAATTTTCTTAGCTGTAAACATAGCGGTATTTGTAGCCGCTGGAAATGCTTCGACCCAATTCGAGAAAACATCTATACAAACAAGTACATATTTCAAATTCCGACAAGGGGGTAATTGAATGAAGTCAATTTGTATTACCTGGAAGGGGCCGCCGGCAGGTGGGATATGGGATGGTTCTGTAGGTATTGCCTTTCCAATATTCTTTCTCAGACAGGTAAGGCATGACATTGCTCTTTTACTCGCATGAGAGGAGAATCCTGGGGCGCACCAGTATGCTCTTACCAATTTGCACATTCCCTCCTTGCCTAGATGAGTCAGCCCGTGAGCTGCTTCAGCCAGACATGGAAGATATGCTCTGGGGGCCACTGGTTTACCATGTCCATCCGTCCAGAGCCCTGAGGACTCCTGGCCATATCCCTTTGCCTTCCAGACCGCTCTTTCCTGTGTGGAACACAAATTTTGCATTTCACACAACTTCTGTGTGTTGATGGTATTGAATACCATCAGTTGTGTGGTGTCTGTCTGTATGGGGGTGGCAGCTGCTAACTTAGCAGCTTCGTCTGCTCGGCTGTTACCAAGTGATACTGGGTCTTGACTATATGTATGTGCTTTACATTTGATAACAGCCACTCTGTCGGGTTCCTGTATCGCTGTTAGAAGCCTTTTTATGTGAGCTGCATGCGCTATCGGTGTACCAGCTGCCGTCATGAAATTTCTGAGGCGCCATAGGGCTCCGAAATCATGGACTACCCCGAATGCGTATCTAGAATCGGTGTAGATATTGGCTGACTTACCCTTAGCCAATTCACATGCTCTGGTTAGGGCGACCAGTTCAGCAACCTGGGCTGAGTGAGGTGGGCCTAGCGGTTCCGCTTCTATGGTGTCTTGGTCATCTACGACTGCGTATCCAGTACACAAGTCTCCCGAGTCTGACTGTCTGTGACAACTACCGTCCGTGTAGAACGTGAGTTCTGCATCTTCCAGTGGATTGTCACTGATGTCAGGCCTTGCGGTAAAATTTTGGGTCAAATATTCCATACAATCATGTGTATCTTCCTTTGTATTAAATCCTCCTTCCCCATCACTCTCACCTTCCACCCTTTGTGCCTGACCAGGCACACCTGGGAGATATGTTGCAGGATTTAATGCACTGCATCTCCTTATGGTGATGTTTACTGGGGCCATTAGTGCCAATTCCCATCTTGTAAACCTCGCTGATGAGACGTGTCTGGTTTGGGCAGAATTCAATAAGGCTGATACTGCATGTGGCGTATGGATTGTGAGGTTGTGGCCTAGCACGACATCTTCGCTTTTTGTCACTAGCAATGCTATTGCAGCAACGCTTCGCAAGCATGTGGGGAGGGATCGCGCTACCGTGTCTAGCTGAGCGCTGTAGTATGCAACTGGCCTGCTGGCATCACCGTGTTTTTGGGTTAGTACACCTGCTGCGCAACCAGCACTTTCTGTTCCGTATAGTTCAAAGGGTTTCCCATAGTCAGGCATACCTAGTGCTGGCGCCTGTGTTAGGCACTGTTTGAGTCTCTCAAATGCTGTTTCGGACTCGTCTGTATGCGAAATCCTATCAGGTTTGTTTGAGGAGACCATTTCCTGCAAAGGTAGCGCTAAAATGGAAAACCCTGGGATCCAATTACGGCAATACCCACACATTCCTAAAAACGTTCTAATCTGTTGCTGGGTTTGTGGCAGTGTCATGTCTCTAATTGCTTGGATTCTATCAGCGGTCAGGTGTCTCAGTCCTTGTGTTAGACAGTGTCCCAAATATTTTACCTTAGTCTGGCATAATTGCAACTTGTCTTTGGAAACCTTGTGTCCTGTGTCTGAAAGATGAAACAGGAGCTGTTTCGTATCCTTCAGAGAAGCTTCCAGTGAATCTGAACACAGCAGTAAATCATCCACATACTGTATCAATACTGATCCACTCTCTGGTTGGAAAGACTGTAAACAATCATGCAAAGCCTGAGAAAATATACTTGGACTATCTATGAAACCTTGGGGTAATCGAGTCCACGTGTATTGGACTCCTCTGTATGTGAATGCAAACAAATATTGTCTGTCAGGATGCAGAGGTACCGAAAAGAAAGCGGAGCAGAGGTCAATAACAGTGAAAAATTTGGCAGTGGGAGGAATTTGCATTAGGATGACAGCTGGATTTGGCACTACGGGGAACTGGCTCTCAACTATTTTGTTAATCCCCCTTAGATCCTGCACTAGCCTGTAACCCCTCCCCCCACTCTTTTTAACAGGGAAGATGGGACTATTGGCTGTGCTGGACGTTCTTACCAGAATGCCCTGTTGTAGCAAGCGCTCTATTACTGGGAAAACTCCTAACTCCACCTCTGGCTTCAGAGGATACTGTGGGATTTTTGGAGCTATCCTACCATCTTTTACTTGTACAACTACTGGAGCTACGTTTGCCATTAATCCAGTGTCCTCTCCATCTTTTGTCCAAAGTGACTCTGGTATCTGGGAAGTCATCTCTTCTACTTGGGATGGATTCCTATTTGTCATAATGGTATGTGACATTAATTTTGATGGGGAGTCTAACATGTCTCGTACTTCCTGAGCGTGATTCTCAGGTATGTCCAAGAATACACCTTCAGAAGTACAGTAAATGACGCACCCCATTTTACACAGTAAGTCTCTACCCAGGAGATTGGTCGGTGCCGATGCAGCCAGCAAAAAGGAATGCTTGGTATGCAAAGGTCCTATTGTAATCTCGGCTGGTTTGCTAACAGGGTAGTGCTGGACTACTCCTGTTACTCCCATGGCTGGAATTGTCCTACCAGTGGTTCTCATGCCCACTGTCAAATTTATCACTGACTTGGCCGCCCCTGTGTCTACAAGAAAGTTTAAAGTTTTACCAGCTACATTGATTGCGACCTCGGGTTCACTTCCAAGGCTTGCAATCAACTTTACTGGCTGCAGATTACAGGTATGGCCACACCCCTATTGGGTATGGTGACCTCCCTGAATCCCGCTGGCAGCAACTACTTGTGAGGGAGTTAGCTGGGAACTAACAGAGGCATGCCAATCTCTGTTCGGGGGGTATCTTTTTGTTTCCCCTGTATGTGGCTCATAACTCCGCCTCTGTGGATCCTGATCCCAATGTCTTGTGTTGTGTCGTTGTCTAGGGGGTTGGTATGATTTCTGTACATTTCTTACTCTACAGTCTCGTGCATAGTGTCCCTGTCTGTTACAAGAATAACATGTTATCACAGTTGACTTACTTACAGGATTTGATGGTACATACGCAGGCTGCTTTGTGGTCAGCGCCTGTATACTTACTGACATTAACTTATCACTTTGCGACTCTCTGTGCCTGGTGATGTTTCTCTCGTGATCAATAGCAGCCTCTCTCAAGGTGGACACTGACAGACCTCGCCAACATGGTTGCGAGGTCTGTACCCTAGCCTTTAATGTTTCCTTTAAACCATCCATCAGTACAGATACTGCTACTTCTTGATGGTTTGGGTTGGTCCTAATGTCTTCTATACCAGTGTATTTTGCCATTTCTAATAGTGCCCGGTGGAAATATTCTGCTGCCGTTTCGGACTCCTTTTGTTTAATGGAGAATATTCTGTTCCATTTAACAACGGCTGGGAAATACTCTTTTAACTGTAAATTTATCCTTTTTACATTATCTTTGTGGTGAGTCGACGTTGGAAGGTAAGCAAGCTCTTAGCACTATCTGCCAATCCTTATTATTGGGCTCTAAAGTGTTTCCTAGATCCCTGATGTATTTTTGGCTTGCAACTAAATCTTTTCTGGGGTCTGGGAATTCAGACACTATGGTCCTCAATTCCATTCTAGTAAACGGGCAATACATGGCAATGTTCCTAACGGGTGTGGCTCCTGATGCATCTGTTTTCCCATTGGGAACTACTATCACCTTAACTGGATTAATTTTAACAACTTCACTCTGTGTAGATTCTACAGCTTATTGTGGTACAATTGTCTCAGCATAATGCATGGTGCCGTACTTACCCGTTGACACGACCTCACCTATCCCTCCGCTAGGGGCCTTCACTAATCTCGTGAGTGGAGCAGTTCCTACTGTGGTTTCTGATATGGTGGCCGCTAGAGAGAGCGCTGAAATTGTTGCCGAATCGTCTTCTTGATCACACTCCTGAGGAAAGTTCAAAACAGGGTACAACTTGCACGGGTTAATACTTGCATGGGTTAATGGGTTTACATTATCATTAACATTTACAGGGTTGCTAAGTGTTTGTGTTTTACACCCCAGTGCGTTTCTCTCCGCAATCAACTTCTCTCCTGCAATGTATGGTGGAGGTGGGGCTGTGGCTATCAGTTTCCTGACTGCCCCAGATCCCGCCGCCAGAGCCAAACCTCTCTGTATCTCACCTTCCTGTTGCCACAACTGTAAATAATCATGATGCTGAATTCGTCTCTTTGTTGATTTTATGAGACATATCCTCCTCCTTATATTTTGTAACACTTCTGGGCTGAAGCTACCTATTCTTGGGAATTTCTCCCTGTCTTGTACAGTCATTCTCTCCCATTCATCACATAAAACTTCTGTGTGACTTCCGTATTTCTCACACATTATGTACCTTGCCGACCCGACTGGTCGGTTCTCTGAATCAACCCGAACCGAGGTTGATCGCCCCCTACCTGAACAACTGGCCCCCATAATCTGCAGGTGTTGCTTACTACTCCTTTGATCTTTATATCAAGGTCTTCAGTGAACCCTTACAGACAAACCAAGATGTCCTGGGCAGGCTGGCGGTGGCGGTTTACCAAGTGCCCCACTCACTTCTCGCCCACGTTGGCCAGTACTGCAATCACTGTATTCAGAGCTGCTGTACCCAACTCAGGGCCCCTATGAACCTTTATTTACTGGGGCGCGTTCCCCAGCAAGTATCGGTTGTTGGATAGTTCCTGAGTGACCAGCGAACTTCCCTTCCAAAAATAAAAAATTACACAAATCACGTCAGAATGTACAAATAGCGTTTATGACCTTTGTACGCAAAATGATACTGGTCAGGTTTACTAATGCACACAATGACGTGCGGTACAATCGTTCAGTACATAAGACTACTTCTTATGTACAGAGAGATCAATGGAATCGAAAATTTCGGCTGCGAATTCCTTCAGCAAGAGCTTGTATGGCCTATATGGGTTCTGCACCAACCCCCGGGGTTGTGCCTCTTACCTTTATAGCGGACTTTCTTGTCTCCTTATGACCTCCTGGTCTGTTATGGTCCACTAAACTCTAATGCTCCTATATTATTTAACCAAGGATGCCTCCCTAGCCACCGTATATGTCACTTACACGTATGTTCCTGACGAGTACCCGACTTTCCTTGTGGTTCCACCTTAAAGTTATATAAACTTGTAATACAAAAACACTCACTCAACACATGTACACTTTTGCTTCTATTTCTATTTCTGCGCAGAAATTTTCTTTAGCCCAGCTGTGTTACCAATTAGGAGCAGGATCTGTTAATTTAAATTTTGGATTTCCAAAAATAGACTTGCGTTATTTCTCGCCTGTTGCGCTATTTACCGCGTTGCGTTACTTATCGCTTTGGGTGTCTTATCGCTTTTGCGTTAAAAATCAACTTATCGTGACTTGAGCTACGTGGGCGTAACCGGACGCTACGCTGCGTAATGTACGCTGCGTGCCTCGGCCTTTGGATTGCGTACGCAAGTCTCAGTTAGGGACACGTGTACGCAAAGCAAAGATCCACCATAACACAATTTATACTTTTATCAATGTAGATGATCCCTGATCATCTACCGCACACCACACTGACTTCGCCTTATCTCCCAGGCAAACCGTGTGTTGGTCTATACTTTAACTATTACCTCTATTCTTAAACTATGAAATAACAGCAAATCTCTTTTAGCACTTTTCTATCAACTATAAAACTGGCAAACAGGATAGTGATATACGAAAATTTTAAATGAAAAGGAAATACAGATGTATACGTGCGTGTATACGCAAGACAGAAGAAAAATACAGTTTTTAAAAGACACAAGCGTTTTGTTCTTACCTCCGGTTCCCGGATTCCTTCAGCACTCTTTATCTAAGCGAAGCAGACGCTTATACCGTCAGCACTACGAGACAACCTCCCGCCCTTTGCTGAGGGATAATGTCTGCTGATCTACCTAGTGCAGATATGTGAAGGACAGGACGAGCCGCCAATTGATAAAGCTGAATTATTTATCGTACTTATAACCCTTTATGAGGCCTAAGAACACAGTACGCTATCTACGTAAGAAGTACCGTAAGGGTACGCAAGTTGCGTAACGATCGCTCAGCCGTAGGCGAGACGCTCAAGCGTCGTGTTCGCTCACGGCCCAGAGATCACAGACTGGCACGCTATTGGCTACAGACAAACGTAATGATTCGCTATGGCGTAGCGGACGCTCGAGACCACGAGGAGATCACCAGCGGCGCAGACGCTCACAGCGCTATACCTTTATATCTATACCTAAAACAATGAGAAACACAGTATAACTTTATGTAGAGACTGGGTGTATGTGCAACCTGGTGTAACCTGATTAACTACAAAGTTGTTTGAGCGTCACCGATGCTCTGTGAATACTTAACACTATGAGAAATACACAGATACCTGGGTTTAGGGTCCAAAGCCTGTTATGTGTATTATGACTAATATACTTGCAAAAAGAATCACAGTACAAATGATACACTACAATATAACAGAGACTTCCTAACCAAATAACTACACAATAAATACAATACAATACAATACAATACAATCTAATCAAGGGAAAATACGAGAGAAGGAGAAGAGAGGGAGAGAGAGATATGAGAGAAATGGCTCACAGTAAGACAATATGATTACGGAGAGAGAACTTACGCACAAGGGGAAACGATCGCAAGCGCCTCTGGACATCCAGCTTCCCGATTATCAGCAATGAGAACCGTTTGAAGAGAAGTGTAAGCTGGATGCCACAGGCCCGTCTTTTATGCTCCACACACAATGCAATCTAATGGTCTCTACAATCTTATCGTCCATTGGACACAGGAATTCGGCTTCGCATTATAACAAAAGGTCATAGGTTGATTCATACAGGTGGGCTGTGACGATTTCAAACAGCTCAGGTGGGTGGGACACTGGGTTTCCCGCCGCATACCTGAGTAAGAGTAAATAATAGTAATAGACATAAACTTTTTATGTCCATAACTATTCGCACGAGCGATTAATACGCTCCAAACCAACACCGGAATATTGCTATTTAAATACTCTTCCGATGGGTACCAAACACTGCTGTATGACCCCTGTTAGACCCTTCGTACAATACAAAGAGGGATTCCTCCGTTCAGGGACATTCTATATTAACCAAACTTTCAGAATCTATCAAAGGGACTATGATCTACAAACTACATTAATTGTGAAAATATGTAACTATTGAGTCGCACGCTACGCCTACATACTCCCTACCGTAAATACGCATACCGAGTGCGAGCGGGTGCACGCAACAGCGGGTATGCGCTATCACGGGAAAGCGCACGCATGCGCAGCGCGGACCAGTGTGAGGTGCAAATATGGCAGTGTGTGTAGGGATATTTTTCTGACTTTGACACTGGAGAGGTGACTGCTGGGAATGGGGCAATATACAGTAACACCAGGGGACGTGTCTGGGTGATGAGTGTAGAGGTAACTGCTGGGAATGGGGCATTATACAGTGACACCCTGATATGTGTCTGGGTGATGACTGGAGAGGTGACTGCTGGGAATGGCGCATTATACAGTAACACCAGGGGATGTGTCTGGGTGATGACTGTATCACTGTAGCTGTGTCAGGTTCCTATAAGGTGTCAGGATGTGACTGTCTATGTCTCCATGCAGGAGGGGGAGTATATAGAGGAACACAGGGGTCTGTACAAGGACGTGATGATAGAGAATCACCGGCCCCTCACATCACTGGGTAAGATGAGACTGTCATGTATTGTACAGGGGAGAGTATGGGGGGCACCTATATACACACATCATCTGATAATCACATATATATACTGTACTCAGTCACTGTGTGTCTCCTACAGATGGACCCAGTAACAGAGATACCCCAGAGAGATGTCCCCGTCCTCTGTATTCCCAGGATTGTACAGAGGAGAATCACAGGATGCCACAGGAGGATCAGGTAGGTGGGATTTAGGGTCTCACCCATATACCAAAGTGACTGTCACTATATAATGTGTAGAGCAGCTGTGTGTGTCATTATATTTGTATTGTTTAATTTATTTCTGAAATCAACAATTATTACAGTCTTCTTTTATTGATGGTTTACATAGGGTGAAGCCCAAATAAATAATGTTAAAGTCAAAGATACAGAGGGAGAAGAAGAGACGTATGTGACTGATATGAAGGCAGAAGATATAGAGGGAGAAGAAGAGACGTATGTGACTGATATAAAGGCAGAAGATACAGCGGGAGAAGAAGAGACGTATGTGACTGATATAAAGGCAGAAGATACAGAGGGAGAAGAAGAGACTTATGTCACTGATATAAAGACAGAAGATATAGAGGGAGAAGAAGAGACGTATGTGACTGATATAAAGGCAGAAGATATAGAGGGAGAAGAAGAGACGTATGTGACTGATATAAAGGCAGAAGATATAGAGGGAGAAGAAGAGACATATGTGACTGATATGAAGGCAGAAGATATAGAGGGAGAAGAGACGTATGTGACTGATATGAAGGCAGAAGATATAGAGGGAGAAGAAGAGACGTATGTGAGGGGTGATCAGCAGTGTAAGGAGGAGGAGATCCCTACAGATATCAGCACAGGTGAGAAATAAGGGTGGCATTCTGTATGCCGGCGGTCGGGCTCCCGGCGCTCAGTATACCGGCGCCGGGAGCCCGACCGCCGGCATACCGACACTTATTTTCCCTCGTGGGGGTCCACGACCCCCATAGAGGGAGAATAAAATAGTGTGGCGCGCGTAGCGCGCCACCGTGCCCGTAGCGTGGCGAGCGCAGCGAGCCCGCAAGGGGCTCATTTGCGCTCGCCACACTGTCGGTCAGCCGGCGGTCGGGCTCCCGGCGCCGGTATGCTGGGCGCCGGGAGCCCGACCGCCGGCCAGCCGTAGTGAACCCGAGAAATAAACACTTATTACAGAAAAGAGTCCCATATTCTCCTTTATCAGTCACTACAGCAATCTCTTATCCTACACCCTCCTCTGTCAGAACAAATTAGGGAACTGTATTCGCCCAGTAATGGAGTCAGGAGCCATCAGCCCCTATTATACTCCTGCTCTCTCCCTCACATCATGTCACTGTGTGTTACCAGCCCAGAGATTTGACCAGTCTTCTCCCCACACTCTCTGGTGTATCTCATTCATCAGGAGCCATCAGCCCCTATTATACTCCTGCTCTCCCCCTCACATCATGTCACTGTGTGTTACCAGCCCAGAGATTTGACCAGTCTTCTCCCCACACTCTCTGGTGTATCTCATTCATCAGGAGCCATCAGCCCCTATTATACTCCTGCTCTCCCCCTCACATCATGTCACTGTGTGTTACCAGCCCAGAGATTTGACCAGTCTTCTCCCCACACTCTCTGGTGTATCTCATTCATCAGGAGCCATCAGCCCCTATTATACTCCTGCTCTCCCCCTCACATCATGTCACTGTGTGTTACCAGCCCAGAGATCTGACCAGTCTCCTCCCCACTGTCAGGAATCCGCAGTCTCCATTGCATCACTTCCACTGAACAGGACTCTTCTGGCTTCAGTCTTCTGTCCTCAGAGTATTCCCTGTGAATTGGACCTGTGGAACTACAGGTCCCAGCAGTTCCAGTCTTCAGTCTCCTGCAGCCCACAGCTCACCGTGCTCCACCTAACCAGTTCTGTCTTTTAGGTAACCACTGGTTTCAGCCAGCAGCCTGGAATACACAGTGTTTATAGTTAAACAGCATTTACACCCGGTGCACTACTGATCCCAGCCAGCAACCAGCAGTGCATGGCATTAACTATCTACTGTGTTATTCTCCCGGTTAATCACCAGCTCCAGTGTAAGTGCGGCAGCCAATCCGGAGCTTGGCCGCACCCCCTTGTCTCACTCCAGCCAATGCCTGCCGGTCAGGGGGTATATCAGGAGCTACCAGGTGAGTCAGAGGGGATCCTGGACTTTGTGTCATTCTGACGACCTACATGAAAGGATCGGTTCCTGTTTCTCCTGAGTTCCTGGTTCTCTGCTAAGAACTTTACTCCTGGTCATTCTGCATTCTGCCGTGGAACTTCAAGGCTCAGCAATACCTGCAACCTGCATAAGGCTTCACACTCATCACCACCTTGTGTGCTTCAGCCTGCAGTTGAAGACTAAACTCCAGGTGTGTTCATTCCTCCACCTGTGACACAGCTTGCTGCTGCCAGTGCCTCATCACCTGCACTGTGAGTTGGTCTCCTGCGTATGCAAAGGTTAGCCATTTCCATCACTGCCTAAGTTTCCTGTTTTAACCCTGCACTGGTTTCCAAACCAGCACCATTCCATAAGACATTTATTCTTCTGATTTATATTCCGGATATTATTTCTCAAATTCATTTATCATTCATTTTCCATAGACTTTCAGTTATCATACTGAGTGATTGACTTTTCTCATCTGTTATTATTGTTTCTGCTTCAATACTGTTTAATATCATCTGCCATAGACTTTCAGATTACCGTTACCATTGCCATTTCCATTGCATTCGTTTGTTTTACTTTCTGCTGCATTATTATTATCTGGACTTTCTGTTATTAATAAACCTCATTGTGCACATGCGCAGAAACCCAGTACTGCCTCCTCCCTTCATTCCACCTACCTCCACTGACCCACTAGCGCCCCCTCCGGGGACACAAACAAAACCGTCTCTGACAGTAAGTCCAGGACCGATGGACTCGGACGGTGGTCAGAGTGTGGGGTCAGGGGCCTTAAAAAATCTGGTCTCCCGTTTGGATGGACAAGAGGTTGTGCAGCAGCAGATATTCCAGTTTCTGCAAGGGATGTCTTCCCGGATTGATATGTTACAACAATCTCTGCTAAGTGCGCCTGCACCTCCAGTTCCTGTTACCCCTGCACATGCCAGAGTTGGGGGTGCTTCTTCTCCAGCTGCAGCTGCACCAGTCATTTCAACTTTCCCTGCACAATCCATTCCTGTGGATGGATCTTGCTCAAGTCAGTCCTATGGTATTTCCTTCACAGCTAATTCTCCTGAGAGAGCGACTCCTTCCTTTGAAAGCTTCAAGACTCCTTTGTTGTCTGCTGTGAACTCTGAACCAATTAGTACACTTTATCATCTATTGGAACAACTTCAAAGTCTCCTAACAAAAATCATTCCAATAATGCCAGAAATCTTGGGCGGTGCTTTAAACGCAGTGAAGAGTACTGCTCAAAGTATTGAGACTAGTGCGACCTCCGTGTCAAAATTTTTTCAAACTAAAGTCTCTTCTATGCAGAGAGAGGGAAGATTCCAGAGCTACCCGCGCTCCAAACTCACGGAAGCTGAACGCCGACATCGCAAGCAGCTCCACCTCTGCTTTTACTGTGGAAGTTCTAGTCATCTTATTAAGGACTGTTCCTTCCGTAACTCAAAAGTTGGTGACAGGTCCCAGCATCACAGTGTTTTCACCTGCAAACCTTCCAACGTATCCTCTACAGTTTCAAGTTCCTTTACTCCGGACAGGAGTGCCCAAAAAGTATACGATTGGGGTCCTGTGACAAATAGACCCAATCCCAAGTTCAGAAATCAACAGAGACTATCTATGTTACCCATAACTAAAGTAGTTTCTGTGCCTACAGCCCGAGAAGGGGCATCCGTGCCTACAGCCCGAGAAGGGGCATCCGTGTCTACAGCCCGAGAAGGGGCATCCGTGTCTACAGCCCGAGAAGGGGCATCCGTGTCTACAGCCCGAGAAGGGGCATCCGTGTCTACAGCCCGAGAAGGGGCATCCGTGTCTACAGCCCGAGAAGGGGCATCCGTGTCTACAGCCCGAGAAGGGGCATCCGTGCCTTCAGCCCGAGAAGGGGCGTCTGTCTCTACAGCCCCAGGTGGGGCATCTGATGTTGTGACCCCAGAAGGGGTATCTGATGTTCAGGTTCCAGAAGTGGCATCCGGGCATGCAGCTCAAAGAAGTGTGTCTGATCTATTAACCCCAGGAGGGGTCTTTAGAGTTTCAGCCTCAAGTGAGGAATCCAGGGCCAAGATCCCAGGAGGAATTCTTAAAGTCACAGATACAGACATGAACTTTTGTTTGCCAACTTCAGAGAGTGCTACCAGCTCAGTACCACTCCAAAAGGGATCATCAGAACATCCGGATTCTGTCTATACAGAGTTAAGTGTCAATGGACCTAGCCCGGTTCCAGCCGTCGGCCCAAAGTCTCCACTGGTTCCAGCCAGCCTGAGTGGCTCCAATAATGGGCTACCTCCTTCGGTTCCAGCCGATTCCAGAATCCTCGGAGCAAATCCGGTCCTATCCGTCAGTCCGAGGACTCCACCGGTTCCTACCGCTTCAAGCTCTTCCGGACCCAATCCGGTCCCATCCGTCTGTCCGGATCAGCCTCCTCTGGTTCCAGCCAGCCCGAGTAGCTCTGTTTCCAATGCTGAGCTACCTCCTTCGGTTCCAGCCGATTCCAGCATCCTTGGATCAAATCCGGTCCTATCCGTCACTCCGAGGACTCCTTCGGTTCCAGCCGATTCCAGTCTCTTCATATCAAATCCGGTTCCAGCCGGTTCAAGCTTATCTGGACCCAATCCGGTCCCATCCGTCTGTCCAGATCAGCCTCCTCTGGTTCCAGCCAGCCTGAGTAGCTCTGTTTCCAATGCTAAGCTACCTTCGTCGGTTCCTGCCGATTCCAGTTCCTCTGAACCCGGTGTGGTTCTCTCCGGTGTTTCAAGTAAACAACTCTTGTCGCTATCTCCAGAGTCTACAGTTCTTGCAGATATTGCAGTTGCCTCAACCCAGATGGAGGTTCTAAGCATCTCACCCCAAGATGAAGCTTCTAGCGTTCGGTCAACCTCAGCCCAGAATTCCCGTCAGTCAATCCAGGAGATGACGTCCTCTCTCCACCCTCGAGCATTTCAAGTTGATTCTACTCCTGCTTCTGAATGCTTATTTCAGTCCTCAACTCTCAAGTGTCCTACATTGTCTTCCAAGACTTCAACTGACATTCAGCCTTCCAAGTGTCCACCAGATACAAAAACTCCAGTCTACTTTGATGGTGACTATGCTCAGTTTCGTGCAGTGGCGAGCCAATACCTCGCTTTTACTGAGTCTGAACCTTCAGTGACTATTTCTCCAGCCAATGCAATCAGATACTTCCTCCTGTTCTTCAAAGGTAAAGCATTGGACTGGGCGAATCCTCTCATTGAATCTAAAGATCCGTTACTGAGTGATCTTCCCGCTTTCTGCGAAGCCGTAAAACAGGAGTTTGCTCCAAAGTTTATGCAGTCAAAGTCATCTGGGTATTCCGGCCAATTTGTCAACAGTTTGTCTACTGCTAAATCCTCTCCAACATCTCTGTCTATGCAAGATCAGGATACATTAGACCAAGCTATTAAAGATTTCCAAGCTGCAAAGTCAAGACAAGGTTCTCAGACTTCAGATTTAAAAGTTGCATATACTTCCGTGTCTCCGTCCTACAGCAACCCTTCTGAAAGTATCGACTCCCCAGATTCAACATCTGCTCAGTCTTCTGATCAGTCTTCCAGTTCTCAGTTTTTTGACTCAACTCTTTCCAAACTCGATCAGTTTCTGTTGAATCAATGTATCAGAGATTTCAAGAATTACAAGAATTGGAGAGCTCAAAAACCAGTTCAAAGTCTGCCATCTGTTGATGTAAGTATTGGCTATGTTGCCGTTACCCCTAGTCTTGGTGTCTCATATAGCTTCAAATCTACTGGTCCACAGGTTGTCTCAGATACTGTTGTTCCTAAACAAAGGGCTCCCATGACCACACTAGACCTGGACTCTGACTCTGAAAGTGAGTTTGTTGATGACAACTCAAGTTACATTATGGGGGGTTCTATCCTTCCGAGTTATGCCTTCTCCCAGGAAGTAAAATCTGTCTCAAATGACCATGAATGGTCTACTTGTTCTGACGAGGAAAATCTGTCTTCTGAAGATGAAAGTTGGGAAGACTTTTGAGGACCTCTGTTTTTGTGTATTCCTAAGTTCTTTTTTAAGGATCTTCCAAGTTCCTGCGTGGGTGTTCGGTGCCCACCCATAAAAGGGAGGGTACTGTCAGGAATCCGCAGTCTCCATTGCATCACTTCCACTGAACAGGACTCTTCTGGCTTCAGTCTTCTGTCCTCAGAGTATTCCCTGTGAATTGGACCTGTGGAACTACAGGTCCCAGCAGTTCCAGTCTTCAGTCTCCTGCAGCCCACAGCTCACCGTGCTCCACCTAACCAGTTCTGTCTTTTAGGTAACCACTGGTTTCAGCCAGCAGCCTGGAATACACAGTGTTTATAGTTAAACAGCATTTACACCCGGTGCACTACTGATCCCAGCCAGCAACCAGCAGTGCATGGCATTAACTATCTACTGTGTTATTCTCCCGGTTAATCACCAGCTCCAGTGTAAGTGCGGCAGCCAATCCGGAGCTTGGCCGCACCCCCTTGTCTCACTCCAGCCAATGCCTGCCGGTCAGGGGGTATATCAGGAGCTACCAGGTGAGTCAGAGGGGATCCTGGACTTTGTGTCATTCTGACGACCTACATGAAAGGATCGGTTCCTGTTTCTCCTGAGTTCCTGGTTCTCTGCTAAGAACTTTACTCCTGGTCATTCTGCATTCTGCCGTGGAACTTCAAGGCTCAGCAATACCTGCAACCTGCATAAGGCTTCACACTCATCACCACCTTGTGTGCTTCAGCCTGCAGTTGAAGACTAAACTCCAGGTGTGTTCATTCCTCCACCTGTGACACAGCTTGCTGCTGCCAGTGCCTCATCACCTGCACTGTGAGTTGGTCTCCTGCGTATGCAAAGGTTAGCCATTTCCATCACTGCCTAAGTTTCCTGTTTTAACCCTGCACTGGTTTCCAAACCAGCACCATTCCATAAGACATTTATTCTTCTGATTTATATTCCGGATATTATTTCTCAAATTCATTTATCATTCATTTTCCATAGACTTTCAGTTATCATACTGAGTGATTGACTTTTCTCATCTGTTATTATTGTTTCTGCTTCAATACTGTTTAATATCATCTGCCATAGACTTTCAGATTACCGTTACCATTGCCATTTCCATTGCATTCGTTTGTTTTACTTTCTGCTGCATTATTATTATCTGGACTTTCTGTTATTAATAAACCTCATTGTGCACATGCGCAGAAACCCAGTACTGCCTCCTCCCTTCATTCCACCTACCTCCACTGACCCACTAGCGCCCCCTCCGGGGACACAAACAAAACCGTCTCTGACACCCACACTCTCTGGTGTATCTCATACATCATGAGACATCAGCCCCTATTATACTCCTGCTCTCCCCTCACATCATGTCACTGTGTTTTACCAGCCCAGAGATCTGACCAATCTTCTCCCCACACTCTCTGGTGTATCTCATTCATCAGGAGCCATCAGCCTCTATTATACTCCTGCTCTCCCCCTCACATCATGTCACTGTGTGTTACCAGCCCAGAGATCTGACCAGTCTCCTCCCCACACTCTCTGGTATATCTCATACATCAGGAGCCATCAGCCTCTATTATACTCCTGCTCTCCCCCTCACATCATGTCACTGTGTGTTACCAGCCCAGAGATTTGACCAGTCTCCTCCCCACACACTCTGGTGTATCTCATTCATCAGGAGCCATCAGCCCCTATTATACTCCTGCTCCCCCCTCACATCATGTCACTGTGTGTTACCAGCCCAGAGATCTGACCAGTCTCCTCCCCACACTCTCTGGTGTATCTCATACATCAGGAGCCATCAGCCCCTATTATACTCCTGCTCCCCCCTCACATCATGTCACTGTGTGTTACCAGCCCAGAGATCTGACCAGTCTCCTCCCCACACACTCTGGTGTATCTCATACATACCTCAGGAAATAAAGATAAAAATATACGTTTTATACCCATAACAAGAGCAAATAAATCTGGCCCAAAAATAGATCCATGCCCAGTAACTTAGTCCCAGTTGGCACATGTTACAGTAGGAAACAAACTCTGAGTGTCTGTAACAGTTTTACTCCTTTATCATATTACTTCGAGACGGAAGACATCTCCTCCGGGATTGGTTTAGGTAAAGTGTCATGAAGGACTGTCAACAGGAATGTCCACTTTCTCTAACATTCTAGGGGATACTGGGGTATAGATCGGGTCTGTTGGAGCCTGGCACTTTAAGAAATCATTGGTGTGGGCTGGCTCCTCCCCTCTATGCCCCTCCTACCAGACTCCATTTAGAAAAATGTGCCCAGGGAGCCGGGTGCATTCTCTGGAGCTCCAGAGAGTTTTCTTCAGAATGTATTTTAGTTTGATGTTTTCAGGAAGGACAGGTTGGCACCAGTCTGCCTGCGTCGTGAGACTTAGGGGGGCACCGGTACCAACCTCTTGAAGGGTTAATGGTCCAGATTCCTGCTGACAGGACATAGCTCCTGAAGGGGGTTGTTTCGCTCACCCACAGTGGTGTGCGCTCTTCCCCACAGCATGCCGCCACTTCTAATTGAGTGGTGAATACTAAACCGGGGTCCCCAGTACAGATGGCGGCATTAGGGCAGCGGGCACACAGCTTAAGTGCTGCTGCTGTTCCTCTATGCAAGCCCACACTGGCACTGATGCTGAAAAGGGGTTTTAACCCCATTTTCTTTGCAAATATTACCCTGCCAGTATAAACTATTCCGGGAACACTGCACGCCATTAAGGGGGCGGGGCTTCCTGGAGAGCGGGACCAGCGGCTCAGTGCACCATTTCCTACCTCCTAGAGACCCTCAGAAGCACCTTGTTTGGTACAAGGGGGTTTGTGGTAGGATGGAGCGATATACTGTATGTGTATATAATAATCTAGGTCCTTTATCTAAGGTTCCTAGTTACTGCCCGGCACAGCACTGCTTTGGCTGTAGAGGCAATGTGTGCTGGTTTCTCCCTCTCATTCCTATCAGGCTATCTGGGTTACTGTGTTATGTAACCTGTTCCTGTGTGTGTATTATGCTGTACAGTATGTCAGGTAAGAAGGTCATATGCCAGTCCTGCAGTACAAGGTTTTCCCCTTCCCCTGGGGGATCTTTGTTGTGTGCACAGTGCAGCCCTCCTTCACAAGGAAGCAGCACTCAGGAGCCAGCGTGGCTGGACTCATTAAAAGGAATGATTACAGACATCTCATCTGTACTGGATACTGCCAGGCAGGAGAGGCAGGATTTTAAAAGAAGTCTATGGCTGATTTTATGATTAAGAAATCAGACCGCAGACCATCCTCTCAGCCCCCTATACTTATTTCCCAAAAAGTACATTACCTCAAGTTCTCCAGTCTGTCTGTCTGTGTTATCGAGATGCCAGATCTGGAAGAGGAGGAGGTGAATGTAAATATGGGGGACACTAATGTCTCAGGGAGTGGAAGCTCTTATCTACTCTGTTTCAGATGAATATTCCTGATAAGGAGACAGACACAGTATTATTATTATTATTATTATTACATTTTATTTATAGGGCACCACAAGTGTTTTACAGCACCGTACAAAGGACAGTACAGGGAGACAAAACTTAGCATAACAGTAAATAAATAACAAAAATAGAGTACAGGTAACAAAGAGCACCACAATTCCCATACATAATACATGGGAAGCAGTGACCAAGGCAGAGGAGAAACGACGATGGTCATCAGCCGACCGTAGTGGGCGGGAGGGAGTATGAAGGGAGAGGAGGTTGGAGATGTAGGGAGCAGTGGAATTAGAGATGGACTTGTATGTGAGGGTGAGGAGTGTGAAGAGGATTCTGTAGGGGAATGGGAGCCAGTGTAGATTTTGTCGAAGGGGAGTGGCCGATGTGGAGCGGCAGGAGAGGAAGATAAGCCTAGCTGTGGAGTTGAGGACAGATTGGAGGGGTGCGAGATGGGAGCAAGTGAGGCCAGGAAGAACATTGCAGTAGTCAAGTCATGAGATGACCAGTGAGTGGATGATAAGTTTAGTTGCACTCTGGGAGAGAAATGGCCTGATGCGAGCAATGTTGCGTAGCTGGAACCGACAGGATTGCGCCAGAGCTTGGATGTGGGGTGCAAAGGAGAGGGAGGAGACAAGAGTGATGCCCAAGCAGAGGAGTTGGGGAACGGGGGAGATGATTGTGTTCAAAAAAGTGATATTTGTAGGGGGTGTTGCTCTGGCTGGGTGAAAGATAATGAATTCAGTTTTGTCCATGTTGAGCTTCAGAGAGCGCTCAGACATCCAGGAGGAGATGGCAGAGAGGCAGCTGGAGACCTGAGAGAGGACAGAGGGGGACAGATCAGGAGATGAGAGGTAGAGTTGTGTGTCATCAGCATAGAGGTAGTATTGAAGTTCAAAGGAGTTAATGAGCACACCCAGGGAAGAGGTATACAGGGGGAACAGAAGGGGGGCCTAGGACAGAACCTTGAGGGACACCAACAGGAAGGATTGAAGGGTGTGAGGTGGTTCTGGAGGCAGACACAGAGAAATAGCGGTTAGTGAGGTACACCAGTCAGGGACTGTGCTAGAGAGGCCAATGTTTTGGAGTGTGCGGAGGAGGAGACGATGATCTACGGTGTCAAAGGCAGCAGAGAGGTCCAGAAGGATGAGCAGAGAAAAGTGGCCCTGGATTTGGCCGAAAGCAGGACATTGGTGACTTTCACCAGGGCAGTCTCAGTGGAGTGGAGTGGGCTAAAGCCAGATTGTAGTGGATCAAGGATGGAGTTGTCAGAGAGGTAGCTTGTGAGACGGCTGTAGACCAGTCGTTCAAGTAGTTTGGAGGCGAATGGGAGAAGAGAGATGGGGCGGTAGTGAGTGAGTGATGAAGGGTTAAGGTTGTTTTTTTCGAGACTAGAGGACACCAGAGCATGTTTGAATGGTGAGGGAAAGATGCCGGTAGAGAGCGATAGGTTAAAGAGGTGAGCAAGGTGGGAGCAGGCAGTGGAGAGAGGGAGCGGAGAAGATGGGAGGGGAGGGTCCAATGGGCAGGTTGAGGGGGGATAAGATGAGGGAGTGGACTTCCTTGTCTGAGGTGGGACGGAAGCAGGCCAGGGTGGGATAGATGGAGAGGAGGGATGATGGGAGCAGCAGAGGGGTGACGGGAGGAGATGTCATTTTGGATATCCTCAATGTTGGAGATGAAGAAGGAGGCAAAGTCAGTGGCACTGAGTGGGGAGGGGAGGAGGAGGGGATGAAGGAAAGTGTTGAAAGTTTCAAAGAGTCATTGAGGACTGAGAAGAGATGAGTGAAAAAAGGATTGCTTGGCGAGAGAAAGAGCAGAGCTATAGGAGGAGAGAATAAACTTGAAATGGAGGAAGTCCGCCAGAGAGTGAGATCTCCTCCAGGAGCGTTCTGCAGAGTGTGAACATTTTTGTAGTAATCATGTTAGTTTGGTGTGCCAGGGTTGGGACAGAAGGCGGCTGCCTGGTTGGGACAGGTCATGGTGGAGGGAGGAGAGAGGAAAGTCTCGAGGGAGGACAGGATAGCGGGATTGAAAGACCCGAGATTGCGTCTGGTGATGTTGGGTCTGGGCGTGGAGAGGAGAGGGGAAGATGAGAGGGTGAAAGTAGATGGTGGTCAGAGAGAATGAAGGAAGAGTTAGTGATATTAGAGATCAGATCGGTGGGTGAAGACAAGGTCGAGGGAGTGGCCGAGATTGTGAGTAGGGGTGAAGGACCATTGAGAAAATCCAAAGGTGGTGGAAAGGGCAAGAAGATTAGTGGAAGCTGCATTAGTGATGTCGATAGGGATGTTAAAGTCAACAAGGATGATAGAGGGGAGGTCGGAGGAGAGAAAGTGGGGAAGCCAGGCAGCAAAGTTGTCAAGGAAAAGTGAACAGCGTCCAGGGGGGCGGTAGATCACTGCCACATGGAGGTGAATGGGGCAGAAAAGGCTGATAGTGTGGACCTCAAAGGTGGAGAAGGTGAGGGAGGGCTTAGGTGGGATGACACGAAAGGTGCAGTTTGGGGAGAGAAGGATGCCCATGCCTCCACCCTAGTGGCCATCAGGTCTGACCGTGTGGGTGAAGGAGATGCCTCTGTAGGAGAGGGCAGCAGGGGAGGTGGTGTCAGAGGAGGAGAGCCAGGATTCAGTGATGGCGAGAAGGTTAAAAGAGTGGGAGATGAAGAGGTCGTGGATAGTTGGCAGCTTGATTAGGCTTTCCAGAGTGCACAGGAGAAGGGAAGGGAGGGGACAAGGGAGATGAAGATCAGGTCTGAATGTGTGTGGGTGGTCTGGAAATTGGGGGGGGGGGGGGGGGTTACCTAGCAGTGAGGTTTGGTATGGGACACAATCGAGAAGCCATAATTCCAGTACAGTAGTGTTGTTCAGAGGAATAATATAGAATGGAGTGGGTGTAATATAGACTGGACAATGAGAAGGGGGATGTAGTAAAAGCAGAGATAGTGAAAAATGTTTTTTTGGTAAATAATGGAAGGAACGGAAAGGCTGAGATTGTTACACAGTGGTTGTAGAGAGTATAAATGAGGAGTAGAAAGCAATGTGTGAGAGCAGTATGGCTGGTATGTAATCAGACAGGGAGGTCAGTGTCCAGGCTGTCCGGGCTGCAGGCATTGGTGGTACTGGATTAGGTTACTCTCTGTAGGATGTTGATTGCAGTTGGGGAAGATAGTCTGCTGTCCTTCTGTTCCTCTCCTGTTTATCTACGAGTATCTCCAAAGGTCATATATTCATACTTAACACTAACATACTATGCAGCTAGGATACTTTGCAGCCAAATATGTACTGATTAAATATAAATGCACACATTGATACAGGCTTGATTGCCAACAGCACCCACAATCTTTGAAACCCCACCTACCCTGGATAGAGATAGTGTCTGCTGAGGAAGTCCACTCCTGTTGATGTACGACACCGCTGTGACGTTGTCCGATTGAACTTGAATGGCTCGATCTTGCAGAAGATGTGCCGCCTGTAGAAGGCCGTTGTAGATGGCCCTTAGTTCCAGAATGTTTATTGGAAGGACAGATTCCTGGCTTGACCACTTTCCTTGGAAGTTTTCCCCCTTGGTGACTGCTCCCCAACCTTTGAGGCTTGCATCCGTGGTTAGAAGAATCCAATTCTGAATCCTGAACCTGTGTCCCTTAAGCAGGTGAGAAGTTTGCAGCCACCAAATGAGTGACATTCTGGCTTTCGGCGACAGGCGTATATACGCTGGTGCATGTGAAGATGCGATCCTGACCACTTGTCCAGGAGATCCAGCTGGAAGAACCGTGCATGGAATCTTCCGTATTGTAGAGCCTCGTAGGACGCTACCATCTTCCCCAGAAGGCGAATGCACTGATGAACCGATACCTGGGGAGGTTTCAAGACATCCCTGACAATTGATTGCATCACCAACGCTTTCTCCGCCGGTAGAAACACCCTCTGCACTTCCGTGTCGAGTATCATCCCTAGGAAGGGCAGTCTCCTTGTCAGTGCCAAATGTGACTTTGGAAGGTTCAGGATCCACCCATGATCCCAGAGTAGTTGAGTTGAGAGCGAAATACTCTGCAACAGCTTCTCCTTGGAAGATGCCTCTATCAGCAGATCATCCAGATATGGAATTATGTTCACTCCCTGTTTGCGTAGGAGGAACATTATCTCCGCCATGACCTTGGTGAACACCATCGGTGCTGTAGAGAGGCCAAATGGCAACGTCTGGAACAGATAGTGACAGTCTTGTAGTGCAAACCGTAGATAGGCCTGGTGAGGCGGCCAGATCAGAATGTGAAGGTACACAGTCTTGATATTCAGGGATACTAGGAATTCCCCTCCTCCAGACCTGAGATCACCGCTTTCAGAGACTCCATCTTGAATTGGAAAACCCTCAAGTAGGGGTTCAATGAATTCAAGTTCAATATAGGCCTTACCGAACCGACCGGTTTTGGTACCACAAACAGGTTTGAGTAATAACCCTTGGTTTTTGGGTAAGGTGAAACTGGAACAATGACATATGTTCGTACCAATTTTTGAATGGCTTCCTGAAGTATAGCACTTTCTGTCAGCAAAGCTGGTAAGCCTGATTTGAAGAATCTGTGAGGTGGGAGTTCCTGAAACTCCAGTCTGTACCCCTGGGTAACAATATCCGTCACCCAGGGGTCTAGGCATGATGACCCCCAGACGTGACTGAAAGCTTTTAGTCTCGCTCCCACCTGTCTGATCTCCAGGCTGAGAGGTCCACCATCATGCTGAATATTTAGAGGAAGCAGAACCTGATTTCTGTTCCTGGGAACCTGTTGGTGCAGGTTTTTTGGATCTTCCCCGACCTCCTCTAAAGAAGGTGGGAGGGGGTTTGGATTTTTTTTTATTTTGCGGTCCAAAAGGAATGCAGTGTAGGTGTAGGATAAGATTTCCTAGCTGGGGCTGCTGCGGAGGGAAGAAATGTCGACTTACCCGCAGTCGCCGTGGAAATCCACACATCCAATGCGTCCCCAAATAGTGGCTGACCTGTGAATGGCATGTTCTCCACACTTTTCTTGGATTCTGCATCCGCAGTCCATTGGCGTATCCAGAGTCCTTTGCGTGCTGAGACAGCCATGGAAGTAGCAGGCCAATGTCCTTCATTGCCTCCACCATGAAACCTGCAGAATCCTGTATGTGACGTAAAAACAAGTCAATTTCACTCCTATCCATAGTATCTCAGTCCTCTAGTAAGGTGCCTGACCACTTTACTATGGCTTTAGAAATCCATGCACAAGCAATAGTGGGCCTTAAAGCCACGCCTGTAGCTGTGTATAGTGATTTGAGCGTAGTCTCAATCTTGCGGTCAGCCGGCTCCTTTAAGGCGGTTGAACCAGGAACAGGTAAAACCATCTTTTTAGACAGCCTAGATACAGAAGCATCTACTATAGGTGGGTTTTCCCACTTCTTCCTATCCTCCTCTTCAGGGAAAGGATAAGCAATGAGAATTCTTTTAGAGATCTGGAATTTTTTCTCTGGGTTTTCCCAGGATTTTTCAAACAAGGAGTTTAACTCCTTAGAATCAGGAAAGGTCAGCGAGGATTTCTTATTTATTGTAATCTAAGATTCCTCTACTTGTTCCGGAACCTTCCCAGAAATATGCAAAACATCCCTAATGGCTTCAATCATTAGCTGCACCCCTTTAGCAAGGGATGCATCCCCCCCTTCCCCCTGCATATCCCCATCACCGTCCCCTGTATCAGTCGGTATCAGTGTCAGCTTGCATTATCTGGGCAAGTGTACGTTTTTTGGGGTATGTAGGTGGGGTTTTAGATGAAGTAGTGGGAGCTGAATACTTCAAACCCACTACAGATTGTCTCAAAACCTGCGTCTCTTTCTCAGTATGTGACATCCTTGTTGAAATCTGGGATATCATTTTCCTTAAAGAATCCACCCATGGGGGTTCGGATTCAGAAGGCTGAGACAGCACATTGCAGTCCTGAGTACATGGAATAGACTCCTCAGGAGAAGATAAACACCCTGCAGCACAGGACACAGAGTCCTTAGACATGGTAATATGGATATACACACTTACACACACACACACACACACACACACACACACACACACACACACACACACACACACACACACACACACACACAGGAAAATGTCAGACACAGTTTCCCACAGAGTACCTTCAGAGAGTCACAGAGTATAAGGAGCCAGCCACACAGCGCCCCTGTAGGCAGTTATTATGATAAAAGCCCGGCGCTGACTAACTAACCTTAATAGGGAGGGCAGCGCTCCCTGTCAGTGTCCTAGTTCCTATGATCTGCAGGGAGAAAATGGCGCTGGTGAGTGCTGGATCCACTCTGAGAGGAAGCCCCGCCCCTTGTAATGGCGCACGGCTTCCCGCACTAATTGTTTATACTGGCCTGAGGATTTTAGTGATAACAGGAGGATTAGCCCCTGTTAGCTGCGTGACCAGTGTAGGGTTTATCCGCGCTGGCTCAGGACGCCCCTCAAAGCGCCTACACTGTGTGTTGCTGAGCCTTCCTGGAGCGCAGCCTGTCAGAGCTGCGCTCCCACCCTTGTGCCGCCATACCCGCCGGCGACCCGCAAACCGTGTCGCCGACGCTGTACTCAACACTTTCTTCTGGCTTTGTTAGGGGGTGGCAGCCGTACTGCGGGAGTGAGTAGTCGCCCGTGGGCTTGCGATCAGCACCCTCAGGAGCTCAGTGTCCTGTCAGTGGAGTAGAGAACCATTAACTCTTCAAGACGTTGGTTCCTTCCCCCTCCCTAAGTCCCACGAAGCAGGGATTCTGTGGCCAGCAGCCTTCCTGTAACCTAACTAACTCTAGAAAATAAAAAACTAAGAAAACTCCTAGGAGCTCCCCTAGCTGTGACCGGCTCCTCCGTGCACATTTTCTAAACTGAGTCTGGTAGGAGGGGCATAGAGGGAGGGGCCAGCCTATTCTAATAAACTCTTAAAGTGCCAGTGGCTCCCAAAGGACCCGTCTATACCCCATGGTACTAAATGGACCCCAGCATCCTCTAGGACGTAAAATAAAGTTGATTATAACCTAGCAGATGATTATGATGATTGCAGGGGTATCATATGGTGTATTGCATGTAAAGTACCTTGTGCCACACCTACTCTGCTGTAGCAATATACGTTATATAAGGGTGAGTAACACATGTACAGGCTTACCAGCGTATGAGCACACACATAAAGGAATGCTACCTTACCAATGCTTCCAGTAGTAACGTTAGACATTTCTCTGATCCATCAGCTCATATGACTGATGTTATTGTTCATCTAGAATCTCCAATTCATACGATATGTTCCCCATCCATTGTTTTACATTGGTGCTGACGTAGGACTTGGCGAGTGACTACATCTCCATTTATACTTCATGGTTAGTTAACAGTACAAGAGAGAGATACATCTAAGTCTTCTTATAATATTACATTTGTTATTGTGATGTTCTCAGGAGGGTGGACACAATGATAGTCTGAGACACAATATTATAAAGCCTTCATTAAAAGTTATGTTTTATTATACACACACATTTACTAATAAGTGTCCCAGAGAGTCGTCTTCTCCTATTGTTTACAAGATTAATATTGTTACAGAAAATGTCACATTTCCATAATGTATTTTATTTCCAGGAGATGGACACACAAGCAGGAACATCTCAGAAGTACATCTAATGTTATCCCCGGATTGTGACATAAAAGATAATGACAGTAGACCGGATCCTCCAGCAGATAATCCCATTACCCCAATTATACATCCAGCTCTATCAGCTGATCCCCCTGATCCTGGGAAATGTTCTCCTGATCACTCTGATATTGGTGCATCTGTTACAGCTCTGACAGTAGATACAGTGTTTCCGTGTTCTATAGATGCCAAATGTTTTACACAGAACACAAAGCCTATTAACCCACACACAGGTAAGGCAGGTGAAATGCCACTGATATGTTCTGAGTGTGGGAAATGTTTTACACTGAAATCACATCTTGTTGTACATCAGCGAAGTCACACAGGTGAGAAACCATTTCCATGTTCTGAGTGTGGGAAATGTTTTACACTGAAATCACATCTTGTTGTACATAACAGAAGACACACAGGTGAGAAACCATTTTCTTGCTCTGAGTGTGGGAAATGTTTTACACTGAAATCACATCTTGTTGTACATAACAGAAGTCACACAGGTGAGAAACCATTTTCTTGCTCTGAGTGTGGGAAATGTTTTACACAGAACTCACAACTTGTTACACATCAGCAAAGTCACACAGGTGAGAGGCCATTTCCATGTTCTGAGTGTGAGAAATGTTTTACACAGAAATCACAACTTGTTACACATCAGCGAAGTCACACAGGTGAGAGGCCATTTCCATGTTCTGAGTGTGGGAAATGTTTTACACGGAAATCAAATCTTGTTAAACATCAGCAAAGTCACACAGGTGAGATGCCATTTCCATGTTCTGAGTGTGGGAAATGTTTTACACTGAAATTAAATCTTGTTACACATCAGAAAAGTCACACAGGTGAGAGGCCGTTTCCATGTTCTGAGTGTGGGAAATGTTTTACATGGAAATCACAACTTGTTCCACATCAGCGAAGTCACACAGGTGAGAGGCCATTTCCATGTTCTGAGTGTGGGAAATGTTTTACACGGAAATCAAATCTTGTTAAACATCAGCAAAGTCACACAGGTGAGATGCCATTTCCATGTTCTGAGTGTGGGAAATGTTTTACACTGAAATTAAATCTTGTTACACATCAGAAAAGTCACACAGGTGAGAAGCCATTTTCTTGCTCTGAGTGTGGGAAATGTTTTACACACAAATCACATCTTGTTATACATCAGCGAAGTCACACAGGTGAGAAGCCATTTCCATGTTCTGAGTGTGGGAAATGTTTTGCAAACAAATCAGCTCTTGTTATACACCAGAGAAGTCACACAGGTGAGAAGCCATTTCCATGTTCTGAGTGTGGAAAATGTTTTTCACACAAATCACATCTTGTTAAACATAACAGAAGTCACACAGGTGAGAAGCCATTTACATGTTCTGAGTGTGGGAAATGTTTTACACGGAAATCACAACTTGTTACACATCAGCGAAGTCATACAGGTGAGAGGCCATTTCCATGTTCTGAGTGTGGGAAATGTTTTACACGGAAATCACAACTTGTTACACATCAGCGAAGTCACACAGGTGAGAGGCCATTTCCATGTTTTGAGTGTGGGAAATGTTATACACAAAAATCAAATCTTGTTAGACATCAGCAAAGTCACACAGGTGAGAGGTCATTTTCATACTCTGAGAAATAAATCAGCTCTTGTTGCACACAGTAGACATCACTCAGATGAGGAACCATTTTAATCTTCTGAAGTATACTCATTGCCATGCGTTGTTCTTCAAGTTTCTTATCCTCTCTCCTATGTTTTTGCAATATACATGTTACCACTAGGTGAAATAATCAGATGTCCTGCCATCATCTACCACTGCTATGCAGATGACCTGTCTTTTGCTCCAGGTACTGAGAACCCAGTCCCAATCCTAAATGGTTGTCTAGCTGAGCTCCAGGTGTGGGTGATGCCAGTTGGCTGTGATTCAGTCCTGGTGAAACAGGCATTTATGGTAGAAGCTCACCAACAAAGGGCAGGGCTACAGCTCAGCTTTGCAAACCAACCGGGCTTGGGGGTTCAGAGTTACAGAATGCTGATCATGTGCGGAATCTTGGTGTCCTGGATGGTGGAGTGACACTTAAACATCAGTATCTGCCACAATTAGATCCTCATCTGAGGAACATAGCCAGACTCCAGCACGTAATTCTCTCAGAAGATCTACCTACAGTCATACATGTACTTGTATCATCACACATAGACTACTGCAATGTCCTCTACCTGGATCTCCTAGCAATAGAATTGCACCGGTTGTAGCATGTACAGAATGTAGCAGCCAGGCTGTTACCTAACCAGCCTGTTCCTGCCACATAACACCCATTCTCTGCTCTCTTCACCAGCTGCCTGTAAGATGGTGACTATTACATAATCTTACTGACTCAGCCCACCATGACCAGGGTCCATGGTACCAGAAGCAGCTTCTGCCTCCTTACTGCCCTGCTTTCTAACTTCCACCTGCAGATGAAGGACTGTTACCAGCAGTACTAAGAATCCTCAAGCAGTGCTGAGATGTCAGAGGGGGAGACAGGGTGGTGGCACTAGTGCTCTAGTGGGGGCTGCCGGAGGCAATGTCTGTGAGAATCTTGTCCTCAAGCAGCACTGAGTTGTCAGAGGGGAGACAAGGTGGTGGCAGTAGTGGGGGAGACAGGGTGGTGGCAGAAGTGAAGGGGGTGGGGTGGTGACAGTTGGGAGATGTGGCAGTAGTGGGGGGAGATGGGGTGGTGACAGTAGTGGGGGCAGTAATGGGGGAATACAGTGCAGTGACAGTAGTTGGAGACGTGGCAGTATTGTAGACAGAACGGTGGCAGTAGTGGGGGGAGACAAGGCGGTTGGCAGTTGTGGGGGTAGACGGGCAGTGGCGGTGGCAGTAGTGGGGGGGAGACAGGGTGGGTGGCAGTAGTGGAAGGAGACGTGGTGGCAGTAGTGGGGGAAAACAGGGTGGTGGACGGAAAAAGGGCGGGTGGCATTAGTGGGGGAGACAGGGTGGGTGGCAGTAGCGGGGGAGACAGCGGGTGGCAGTAGTGGGGGGAGACAGGGTGGTGGTAGTAGGAGGGAGACCGGCTGTGTGGCAGTAGAGGGGGGAGACAGGGTGGATGGCCACAGTGCAGTACCAGGGGATGCTGGAGGCAGTAAAGAGGTGTATGGGTCCCGCACAGAATCAGTTTACTATTAGACTTAATGATGATCATGCTTCCTTATTTCTAATTAATCCCTTGTATGTGTCACTGTTATTTGCTGTGTCAGCCTTTATGTGTGTTCTGTGTAATAATCCTGAAAGTAGTGCTGCTACCGATCTCATATCATTTGTAGTAACTTGGAAAAGATGAGATATGAGGTGCAATCTGGAAGCTTATAGGGGGTTAATCAGAGATGAACGCAGATGTGACATCACGCAGCCCCTGGAAAATGGTCCCGGCCCGCCCGCATTCACCCCTCAGGGATGCAACCGCAATGTGTGTCTGCGCGGCCGCTGCACATGTGCATTTTGTCACCACCAGCAAACTGCTGTGGCCCGCTATTGCGGCTGGGTCTGAATGACCCCCATAGAGTTTTGGCTCTCCTGATATGTATCTGTTTTACTTACCTGCAATGCTATAATGTAACTTGAATTGTTTCTGTGATGTAAAGGATATTTTATCCATGTTGTGCAGAGTAAAGTATTTTTTAAGTTTAAAATATAGAGAAAAATCTGTGTATTAAAGATATGAAATAAAGTTGTTTAAAAACAAAAGATTTTCGTTGAGTCTTTTTATGTGTCAGTATATTATCTTATTTCCAGATAATTGTCACTATGGTGACAGAAACAATTTCCTGTTAATGTGTCACTTGTATTATTACTTTGTGTCCAGCGGGTGGGCTCGGAAATGTTATCCTTTTCCTCGCAGCCCCAGTTGCTAGAGAAAATGAAGGAGGATCTGTTGACTGGTCACGTTCCGCTTGAGTTGACCATTTTCTCACCAGCAGGTCTTTCCACCTCTGCAGACTTGTGTCCGGAAAGAGAGATACAACGTAGGCTTTAAGCCTAGGATCAAGCACGGTGGCCAAAATGTAGTGCTCTGATTTCAACATATTGACCCCCCTTGAATCCTGGCAAAGCGAATGAAGGGCTCCATCCACAAGTATTTCCAGGGAAGACGTTAAGTCTAAGGGACTATGCACAGGCCCAAATGATAATTGTTTTATGATCGTTCTATGTATGAACCAACCGATAGAGGGAATAATCTGAAAGTGTTAATACCAAAGATTAGCTAATCTGGTTGGAGGTGCGCCATTAAGCAAATTGCAATGACTGGTTAGGGGGTTTAGAAGAAACAGCTAGTGGGCTTATATATAAAGAAGCCTTAATGTGTGGTGCACTCATTTTTTCTTTGTTTCATGAATAAATTAAAACATAACTTATTATTTTTATTTAAGATAGATTTGTCAATAGGCATGACATAAGGCAATTGATTGTCAGCCTGGAAAGACAAAAAATGAATGAAAGATATAAAATAATTTATATACCAGCACTACCTATGTATGGGTATATAGGTAGAGCAATAATTGATATAAGCAAGTGAAATATAAAAGGGATTTAAACACAGGTTTTATTTATCAAATGTATAAGATCCTTTCACAATGGGATTGTGATCTCAGAAAAATCCTGTTTCTTCTACGCTACTTCATGGCAGCCATAACTACTGGGATTGTATCCCTATTCCTAACTTTAGACAGGGAGTTTTCTTAATCCACTCCACCCCTTCCTACTTTGTCTTTTTTCCTGTCTCCTAGCTTGGCAGGAGGAGTTCCTGTATTATTTTTTCTATTTAAATAATTTTATTTTTCAGGGCTTACCTCAGGTTGTTCCTAGCTGATACGTCTCCTGGTAGCAGTGCTAGAAGAGGGTGGCTCCCTGGGTGTTTGGCTAGGTGTGCTAAGGGGCGGTCAAGTAAGTCCCCATATGTCCAGCTTAAGGTGTCCTCCTGTCAGCTCTTTGCTGTGGGTCCCCCTCTTGCCGTTTTCCGCTGCTGTGGCCGCCGCTCTGCTGTGTGTATGGGGCCTTTCAGTGAGGAGTACCTCTTCTGAAGGGCATCTGTGCAGTTTCCGGCCGGAGGTCCGTCTGCTGAAGGGGATGTACGCGACTTCCTCCGGAAGGTCCTGGCACTGAAGGGAAAGTGCGGCGGTGGGCGGAAGTGCTGGGGAGATGCAGTAAAAGGCTGGCTGGCGGAAGTGCTGTTGGCACCCGTCCCAGCTGATTATGGGTGGCGGGCTGCACGGACGCCATAGCCTTTTATAAGGCATAGAAATTTGAATTAATGGCGCTGCACACAGGAGTTAGGAAGCTCCTATAATTGCTGGGCTGGTTTTCTAAGCTTACCAGCAGAATGGAAAGAGAGCCTTCTCCCCAAAAGCCGGTCAGTGCCCTAAAGAGGTAAGTCCTCATAGAGGGCTGGTTGTTATTTATTGTTTATTGTTTGTTCTGTTACCATGTGGTAGTTTAGGATAGGTTGTAAGGTGTTTTATTTTGTTGTTTTAGTGTGTCTCCACCTAAGAAGAGGTTATGTAAGAAAAAGGCATAAGGACATGCAGTGTGCAGCTTGTGACAAAATCTTTTCAGCTGCTGAAAATGTTAAATTCTGTGAGGAATGTATACAGAGTGAATCTCAGGAGACTGTGCAGTCCAAGCAAATAAGAGATTTAATGAGATGGATGAAGGAGTCTTTTGTTACCAAAGAGCAGCTCTCGGAATTCCAAGGGAATAAAAGGGATAGGTCTTTTGATAGAATTGATTTAGTGGATGAGTCAGGTTCTCAGGATTTTGCTTATGATGATTATCTGGCTGCTTCTAGTGCTGAGTCGGTGGACGAGCAGGAAGAGGAGAGAAAGTTTAATTTGGAGCTGGTGGATAGTCTTCTGAAAGATATCTTTAAGACTATGAATTATAAGATGCCTGAAGAGGAATGTAATGATGAGGATATTCTGTTCTGTGATAAAACCAAAAAGAACAGGTTCTTTCCAGTCCATAAAGCATTAAAAGATGTTGTGAGTAAGGAGTGGAAAAGCATTGATAAAAAGCTGGGTAATACTAAAAGGCTTGATCGTATGTTCCCAGTGGAAGATGAGCAGTTTACTAATTGGTGTGCAATCCCTAAAGTTGATGCTGCAGTCGCAGAGATGGTATCAAAAACCACCATTTTGTTAGAAGATGGCGCAGTCTTAAAAGATGGTATGGATAAACGCATGGAGAGTGCGTTAAAGAAATTGCATATGTCCTCAGCAATATCACTAAAATCCGGTGTGGCGGTAGCATCTGTTGCTAGAGCGTTGAGAGTCTAGGGGTCAGTATTGGCGACTGATATAGAAGGAGGTGTTTTGAGGCAGTATCTGCAAAGAAGTCTGGCCGTAATGTTCAAAGGGATCGAGTATCTCTGTGAGGCCTCGTTAGATGCTCTGGATTTTGCTGCAAAGTCTATGGCAGCAGGTGTGATGGCAAGAAGAGCTTTGTGGCTGCGTTCTTGGTCGGCAGATATGCACTCCAAGAATAGGTTGGTGTCCCTGCCATATGAAGGGTCTTTGCTGTTTGGAAATAAATTAGAAGCCATAATACAGAAAATGTCTGGAGGAAAATCTGCAAAACTTCCTCAGGACAGGAGGAATAGATTTCCAATACCGTCCTCTAAGCAGCAGTTTAAGGAGGCAAGAGGATATCGACCAGGTCGCTTTATTCAGGAAGGTACTCCTCAGGTAGCAATAGGCAGTCCTTTCGGCAGGCCTACAGGAGAGGTGGTCGAAGGGCATGACTGTCACAAGGTTCCGGTATCTTTTCCAGTGGGTGGCAGACTTCAGGAGTTTGCCGGCTGTTGGATAGAGTCTATTCAGGATACGTGGGTAATAGATGTCGTATCCCAGGGATACCGGATAGAATTCTCAAAAATTCCCGTGTTGGACAAATTTCTAGTTTCAGAGACACCAACTACAAATCTGGAGTTAAAAGCTATGAAAGACAGTTTAAGGAAACTGATCGGAGCGAAAGCTGTAGAGACTGTTCCGTTTTTGGAAAGAAACAGAGGTTTCTATTCGATACTGTTTCTGGTGAGAAAACCTTCCGGCAAGTTCAGAACCATCTTAGATCTCAGACAGCTCAACGAGTATATAGAAACAATAAAGTTCCGTATGGAGACCCTAAAGTCTATCCTGTTAGGGGTGAGAGAGAGAGACTTTTTGGCTTCGGTAGACCTAAAGGACGCTTACTTCCACGTTCCAATTTGCAGGCAGCACAGGAAATATCTAAGGCTTTGTGTCCTCGGCAAACACTTTCAGTTCACTTGCCTTCCTTTCAGCCTAAAGTCATCTCCAAGGGTGTTCACCAAAGTTCTGATATCGCTCATTGCTGTGATCAGAGGTCAAAAAGTAGCAATATGGTCATACCTTGACGACTTGCTGGTGTGCGGAGAGTCGATAGAGAAAGTGGACAAAGCATTAAGTGTGGTGCTACAAATTCTACAAGAACATGGCTGGCTCATAAACTGGGGAAAAAGCAGATTAACGCCAAAGCAAAGAATACAGTTTCTGGGGCTACAGGTAGATACCCTCGATTATATGATAGGTCTTTCAGAGGAGAGGTGTCTAAAGCTTCAAGATCTGGCTACCCTCATAAAGGGATGCAACAGTGTGACGATTCGTCAGGGGATGCGTCTCTTGGGGATTATGGCGTGCTCCATAGATGTAGTCCCTTGGGCGAGGTGGAGGATGAGAGATCTTCAGTTGGACATCCTGAGTTATATTCGGAGGGGATATTCTCTGAATTACCGTATAAAACTAGGCCGGAAAGTGAAAGAATCTTTGACCTGGTGGACGGATGAACGGCTGGTCAGCAGAAGGACGTCTCTGTCGGACCATCATGCTCTGGTTCTGACAACGGATGCGAGTACAACAGGTTGGGGTGCTCATCTGTTGCACAGAAATTGTCAGGGCACATGGAGCGAAGAGGAAGCACGTTTGTCTTCGAATCACAGGGAGATGAGAGCGGTGTGGAATGCCATACAGCAGTTTCAAGAACAACTTCAAGGAAAGCATCTCAAGGTTTTTTCAGACAACGTTTCCGTAGTGGCGTATCTCAATCGCCAAGGAGGCACCAGGAGTCCAGTGTTGATGGAGGAAGTGTCAAAGATAATGAAATGGGCGGAATGCCATCTCAAAACTCTAGTAGCTCTACATGTTCCAGGAGTAAACAATGTGGTGGCAGACTTCCTCAGTCGACAGGAGGTATTACCTGGAGAGTGGGAGCTGGAAGATGTAGTTTTTCAACAGATCATACAACAGTTCGGAAGGCCTCAGGTAGATTTGATGGCCACACACGTCAATGCAAAAGTACCACTCTTTTTCTCCCGATATCATCTCCCAGGAACAGGGGAAGTGGATGCTTTCTCTCTTCCTTGGACGTTTAGACTGGCGTATGTGTTTCCCCCGTTTCCGATGATTCCAAGGACTCTCAGGAAGATCTGGGAGGACAAGGCACAAGTAATAATAATTCTTCCCTACTGGCCGAAGAGGGGTTGGTTTCCTTCAGTGCTCAGGATGGCAGTGCAGGGTCCTTTGAGGTTGCCGTTGAAGAAGGAGTTGCTGCATCAGGGGCCATTGTTGCATCTGAATCTGCAACGGCTTCATTTGACGGCGTGGAAATTGAGCGGCAGCTATTAAGAAATAGAGGTCTGTCCGGGCAGGTCCTCGATTTGCTTATCTAGGCAAGGAAGAAAGTATCCTCTAGTGTTTACTATAGGGTCTGGAAAAAATTAATCTCTTGGTCTGGATCAAGATTTAATCCATTAAAAGCAGAAACTTCTCAAGTTTTGCAATTCCTGTTTGAAGGTTTTGAGAAAGGATTGGCAGTGTCCACTATTAAGGTTCAGATATCGGCTCTGAGTATTCTGTTGGATCGGAGATTGTCTGAGGAAGACTTGGTCAAGAAGTTTTGTCAGGCAATTAAAAGAATAAGACCTCGAGTTAGGCCAACTCTTGCTCCTTGGGACTTAAATTTAGTTCTCAATTCTTTGATGCTGCCTCCGTTTGAGCCTCTGCAGGATATTTAGCTGAAGTTCTTAACTTGGAAAGTTGTGTTTCTGGTAGCCATCACAACGGCCAGAAGAGTTAGCGAATTACAGGCTCTGTGGTCGGAAGAACCTTATCTTAATTTTTTCCCAGATAAAATTGTTCTGAGAACCAATCCAGATTTTTTGCCAAAAGTTGTGTCGGAGTTTCACCTCAGTCAGGACATCATGTTGCCATCTTTCTATCCGGATCCGCAGAATGAGGAGGAAGAAGCAATGCATAAGTTAGATCTGATAAGGGCAGTTTCGATCTATATGGAAAGAGTTAAACAGTTCCGTAACACAAAACATCTGTTCGTGCTACACTCTGGTGTGAAGAAAGGTGAAAGGCCAACAAAGCAGACCATTTCCAGATGGATTACAGAGCTTTTGACATTTGTATATGAAAGAAGTGGTCGCAGAGTTCCAGAAGGTTTAAAGGCACACTCTACTAGGGCCATGGCA
The DNA here is from genome assembly GCF_028390025.1 of Pseudophryne corroboree. NCBI lineage: Eukaryota > Metazoa > Chordata > Amphibia > Anura > Myobatrachidae > Pseudophryne > Pseudophryne corroboree. Next base: position 418,579 of record NW_026967579.1, on the reverse strand, counting down.
ACTTCTTGGGCTAAGAAGGGTCGCGTGTCGGCGAGAGACATTTGCGCAGCAGCCACGTGGTCTTCGATGCATACATTCTCTACTCATTATGCTTTAGATATTGTTGGAAAGCAGGTCCTTCAAGGGGCTTTGCAATAAATAAGTATTATTTTCAGCATCAAAGCAAGGCTTCCTGTGTATTATATTGCCCTCCCTATACGAGCGTTGGTATATCCCAGTAGTTATGGCTGCCATGAAGTAGCGTAGAAGAAAGAAGCAAATTATACTTACCGATAATTTCATTTCTTCGAGATACTTCATGGCAGCCTACAAAATCCCTCCCTTATTGGGTTTCTCAGAGAGGCTTGTCGTAGGAGACACTCAAAAGACTAAGGAGGAAGGGGTGGAGTGCGATTATATACCCATAGTGGGTGGGCCCTAGTGGATTAAGAAAACTCCCTGTCTAAAGTTAGGAATAGGGATACAATCCCAGTAGTTATGGCTGCCATGAAGTATCTCGAAGAAATGAAATTATCGGTAAGTATAATTTGCTTCTTTCCAGTGCTATCCTTCATGTTTCTGTCCCACCTGAACCGGCCTTTTGGTTGTTGATCCATTCCACTACCCCACTCTCTACCTATAATTCATCTCTACTACGACACCTTGGCAATGCCGCCCGGGCAGTAATTCCCACTCTGTGGAGGTCCTCCAATCCTCCCACGTGGCATACCTGGTTCTCCAGACTGGATTATTCTATGAATATGGAAGATATATTACTGAGTGCTGGGGATAGACGGTCTGAGTTTATTGCTATATGGCTGCCTTGGATAGAATAGAAGACCTCTGAGTCGTACAAGACCCATAATTCTTCTGCAAAATGAGATGAGAATCTATTTGTCATTTGTCTCGGGTTTGCATATTTGAATATATCTGTTCTTTTCACACATCCTTTCCTTCTCTTCTTTGCATTCTCGGCTCGGTCACCTTTTTCTCTGTTATTTTCTTTTTTCCATCCTGTGTCTATTTTCTTCTAATGGCTCCTGTCTCAAAAAATGTTAGTGCAGACTTTGTATATACTGAACACGCTGCTACTACCTCGTTTATACTACTGTACGCCACTATATTAAGCCGTTTTCTAAGTGTCAGTTAATGTGTTCATACGTGTTTATATATTGGCACATGTCTGTATTATATTCAATAAAAGCAGATTATACGAAAAAAAATGGGGGTGGCCGAGATTGGGAATCTCACTCAGTGCGTGTCGTGCATGATGTATGCACACCTGACACAACAGTCCAAGTGTGGGTACATCTGTGCGAGATGTGACCGTACGGCCACCCTGGTAGCCCAGGTAACTGATCTAGAGCGGACCGTTATGCGACTGAGGAGCATTCACAATCTCGAGCAAAGGTTAGATAGAATGGTGGAGGAGTTGCAGGGGGATCACTGGTAGATGAGGAAGATCAGGTAGACAGCTGGGTCATGGTTAGAAGGAAGAAGAGGGGGAGGGGAAGACAGGACATCTCCAATCTGCCAAACCCCAATAAATTCACTTGCTTGGATGAAGATTCTGAGGATGGCAGTGAGAAAATGATGGAACCGGAGGAGACAGTTTCCTCTAGCAACCAGAGGAGCGGTCCCTACGATGCAGATGGGAAAAAGATAGTGAAGTACCTAGTCAGATTGTGGTGGTAGGGGATTCTATTATCAGGAAGACAGGGCAACCTACTACCGTGACTGTGATCGCCGTAATCTGTTGTCTTCCGGGTACTCAGGTACGACACATCATGGACAGGGTAGATAGATTGTTGGGAAGGGCTGGTAAAGACCCGTCAGACTTGGTGCATGTTGGCACCAATGACAAAGTTAGTGGTAGGTGGGTTGTCCTTAAGAAAGACTATAGGGACTTAGGCAAGAAACTTAAGGCAAGGACATCTAGGGTAATATTCTCTGAAATATTACCAATACCACGCGCTAGCCCAGGGAGGCAGAGGGAGATTAGGGAGGTAAATGTGTGGCTTAGAGACTGGTGTAGGAAGGAGGGGTTTGTGTTCCTGGAACCCCGGGCGTTCTTCTCAGTCAGGTGCCATCTTTGTTGCGATGGATAGCAACTGAATGAGGAGGGGCTGTAGTGCTGCATGGTCAGAAGGTTGGAGCTTTTAGACTAGGAGCCTGGGGGGAGGTTTTAGTTAGAAGCTGCGGGTTAATTAGGGAAAGCAGTAAGGATGGGGGTAGTGAACATTTTGAGGGTGGAGAAGGGGAGAGTGTAAGATCAGATGGCAAGGGTATTTGCATGGGTATTGACACCAGAAATACTGACACAGGTATTGCCCAAGATATTCCCAATGTATTACCTAATGACAAATATGGCTTAGCAACACAGTATATAGAAAATAATGTGCATAGCATAAGGGAGGATAATAACATCGGGGGGGGGGGGGGGTTAGAAAGTCTTATAGGTCAGATAGAGATAGTAGAGAGGAAAGCTGCATTAAGCATGATGGGAGGAAAGGGAGGGAGGAGAATAACAGTCAGTAAGGGTAAGTCTAGAAAGGCTCTTGTAAATATAGATAAGATACAACTAAAACAAACGGGCAATGGAGAGGCTAAGCTAAGATGTATGCTTGTGAACGCAAGAAGCCTATCGGGTAATATGGGGGAATTGGAATGGCTTGTATCAAAGTCTCAGTATGATATTATAGGTATTACGGAAACATGGTGGGACGACTCTCACGACTGGGTTGCGAATTTGGAGGGATATTCTCTTTTCAGGAGGGATAGGGCTACCAAAAGGTGAGGAGGGGTATGTCTCTTTGTTAAACAATCTCTAAAACCAAACTTAATAGAAGATATTTACAGGGAGGCTGGAGATAACGTGGAGTCGCTATGGGGTGAGATCACAAGTGGGGGCACAGAGGCAAAGAAACTAGTCATTGGCACGTGCTACAAGCAACCAGATATTAGTGTACACGACGAGGAACAACTCTTACACCAAATTGAAAAAGCTGCGGGAATGGGGGACATCCTAGTGTTAGGGGATTTTAACTATCCTGATATAAATTGGAGTAACGATTCATGTGTAAAAACTAGGAGCAGCAGGTTCTTAAATACATTAAAGGATCAATACTTAACTCAATTAGTCGAGGACCCAACTAGAGGTAAAACTATTCTGGACCTAGTTATTACCAATAATGTGGACATTATATCAAACACTAAAGTTGGGGAGACCTTGGGAAACAGTGACCGCTATATGATCACATTCGACATCAGTTTCAAGAAGCATAGCTATAAGGGAACAACTAAACATTTAACTTTAGAAAAGCTAATTTCAATATGCTGAGACAGGCACTAAACGAGATTGATTGGGAAGTTTTGTTTCATGGTAAAGACAACAGAAATGTGGGATGCTTTAAAAGGGTTGCTTGATAGCAATATTCACAAATACATTCCTATGAACAGTAAACGCAGGAGTACTAAAAACAAACCAATAAGGAGGTCAAAGAAGCAATGGCTAAAAAGAGGCGTGCTTTCAAAACATTTAAATCTAATGGAGGGGAGGAGTCATTCCAGCATTACAAGGAATGCAAAAAAAATGCAATAAAGTAATAATCGCAGCAAAAGTTGTAAACGAAAAGCAAATCGCTATAGAGAGTAAAAGCAATCCTAAACAGTTTTATATATACATAAACAGTAAAAGGTTAAAGAAGGAGAATGTAGGCCCGTTAAAAGATGAATTGGGAGCTTTGATAAACGATGATAAAATAAAAGCGGAAATACTGAACAATTTTTTTCCTCAGTATTCACCAGGGAGGATCAGTCAGAGAAAGTAGTGCATAAAGATAGTGATGGTAATGACTCTTGGCTGAATACTTGTTGTCCTGGAGAGACTAAGCAAAATAAAGATTAATAAATCACCAGGCCCAGATGGTTTTCATCCGAGGGTTATTATGGAGTTTAGCTCATAGCTAGCAAAACCCCTATACTTGGTTTTCCACAGTTCAATCAGATCAGTCAAGGTACCTAAGGATTGGCGCATAGCAGAGGTAGTGCCTTTATTTAAAGAGGGAACTAAAAATAATCCTGGTAACTATAGACCAGTTAGCTTAACCTCTACAGTGGGCAAAATATTGGAAGGTATCTTGAGGGATAGCATAAAGGATTATCTGCAGGTTAATAAGATTATTAGCAAATGTCAGCATGGGTTTGTAAGGGACAGCTCATGTCAAATTAACTTAATTAGCTTCTACGAGGAAGGGAGCAAGAATATTGATCAGGGAAAAGCAGTGGATGTGGTGTATTTAGATTTTGCAAAAGCCTTCGAAACAGTGCCTCACAGGAGACTTATCATCAAATTAAGGGAACTTGGTCTAGGATATACTATTTGTACATGGATAGGTAATTGGCTGGATAACAGAGTACAACGAGTAGTGGTCAACGGGATGTTCTCCAGCTGGGCACCAGTAGTCAGCGGAATACCACAAGGGTCCGTACTTGGCCCGCTACTGTTCAATATATTTATCAACATCTAGGAATAGTCCTGGAAAGCACAGTGTCAATCTTTGTGGATGATACTAAGCTGTGTAAGGTAATTAATTCAGATAGCGATGTGGAGTCTCTACAAAATGACTTTTTTAAACTAGAAGCCTGGGCGTCTAAATGGGGAATGAGGTTCAATATAGAAAAATGCTAAATTATGCATTTTGGGACAAAAAACACACAAACATCGTACACTCTAAATGGGGAAATTATAGGGGTAACTGTGGTGGAAAAAGATTTGGGGGTGCTCATGGATAATAGGCTTACAGTACACAATGTCAAAATGCTGCAAAAAGGCAAGTAAAGTGCTCGCATGCATAAAACGGGGCATTGAGACAAGGGACGAGGATGTAATCCTGCCACTGTACAAATCATTGGTACGTCTGTATCTGGCATATTGTGTTCAGTTCTGGGCACCATATTATAAAACAGATATAGGAGAACTAGAAAGGGTTCAAAGGCGGGCTACTAAATTGATTAAAGGGCTAGAGACACGAGTACAAGGAAAGGCTTGCTTAGTTAAAACAGGATTTTAATATACCTACCGGAAAATCCTTTCTCGTAATCCGTAGAGGATGCTGGGGTCCATTTTAGTACCATGGGGTATAGACGGGTCCGTAGGAGCCTTCGGCACTTTAAGACTTTTTAACAGTGTGAACTGGCACCTCCCTCTTTGCCCCTCCTCCAGACCTCAGTATAGGAACTGTGCCCGAGGAGACGGACAACTTCGAGAGAAGGATATATTTAAGTGAGTGGCGAGATTCACACCAGCTCACACCGTTCAGCCATGCCGCACAACATGGCATACAACAGAAAACATGCCAGCGAGCATGAATAACATAACAGCAACTGCTGAAGAACAACTCAACACATGTTAACATAATGCAAGAAAAAGGAGCACTGGGCGGGCGCCCAGCATCCTCTACAGACTACGAGAAAAGGATTTACTGGTAGGTATATTAAAATCCTATTTTCTCTTACGTCCTAGAGGATGCTGGGGTCCACTTTAGTACCATGGGGATGTTACAAAGCTCCCAGTATGGGCGGGAAGGTGCGTTAGTTCCTGCAGAACTGACTGACAAATTGAAGGTCGTCAGCAGCCAAGGTGTCAAACTTGTAAAACTTAGCAAACGTGTTTGCCCCTGATCAAGTAGCTGCTCTGCAAATCTGTAAAGCCGAGACCCCCTGGGCACTCGGTAACCACAAACCTGCCGTGGACTGAGCATGCTGAATCGTACTTCTGATCCAGTGTGGAATAGTCTGCTTAGAAGCAGGACACCTAATCTTGTGGGGATCATAGAGGATAAACAATGCTTCTGTTTTCCTTACACGAGCTGTTCTCGTGACATAAGTCCTCAGAGCTTTGATGGCATCCAAGGACTTAGAAACAGCTGAGGTGTCAGAAGCCACTGGCACCACAATAGATTGATTCACATAGAAGGAAGATACAACCTTAGGATGAAATTGCTGACGCGTCCGCAGTTCAGCCCTATCTTCACGAAAGATCAAATAAGGGCTCTTGTGAGACAAAGCCGCTAACGCAGACACCCTTCTGCCTGATGCCAAGGCCAACAGCATGACCATTTTCCAAGTGAGAAACTTTAACTCCACCTCCTGTAGAGGCTCAAACCAATCAGATTTAAGGAACTGCAACACCACGTTAAGATCCCATGGTGCCACAAGAGGCACAAATGGTAGTTGGATGAGCAGAACCCCCTTTATGAACGTCCGAACCTCAGGAAGTGAAGCCAATTGCCTCTGAAAGAAAATGGACAAGGCCGAAATCTGGACCTTGATAGATCTCAATCTTAAACCTGCATCCACACCAGCCTGTAGAAATAGGAGAAGACGCTCTAATTGAAACTCCTGGATTCACACCAGGAGACATTTTCTTCAAATGCGATGATAATGTCTAGACATTACTCCTTTCCTGGCTTGAATAAGTGTGGGAATTACTTTATTGGGAATACCCTTTTGGGCTAGGATCTGGCACTCAACAGCCATGCCATCAAACACAACCACGGTAAGTCTTGATAAACCAATGGCCCTTGCTGAAGCAGGTCCTCTCGAAGAGGAAGAGGCCAAGGATCTTTTACCAGTAACTCCTGAAGATCGGGAATATTCTTAGCGCCGTGGAGAGCCTGAAAGGTAACATCTAGAACTGGTAGTGGCAGTCCTGAACCGCAAACCTCAGGTATGCTTGGTGTGGAGGGTAAATTGGAACATGCAAATAAGCATCCTTGATGTCCACTGACACCATAAATTCCTTCTCCTCCAAACTGGAGACCACCGCTCTCAGGGATTCCATCTTGAATTTGAATCTTCTTAAATAAAAGGTTCAGAGATTTTAGGTTTAGAATCGGTCTGACCGAGCCGTCCGGCTTTGGTACCACAAACAGGCTTGAATAAAATCCCTGTTCCTGGTGTAGTACAGGAACCAAGGAAATGACTTTGTCATGACATAATTTGTGTAATGCGTCCAGGACCTTTCCTCTGTCTTGAACAGAAACTGGTAAGGCTGATTTGAAAAATCGGCATGGGGAGCTCTTGATACTCTTACTTGTAACCTTGAGATAATATTTGTATTATCCAAGGATGCAGATCTGAGTGCACCCAGACCTGATTGAAGATCTTTAGACGCGCCCCCACCTGATAATACAGCAGGGGAGTCCCAGCATCATGCTGTGATTTTTGCAGAAGCAGCGGTTGATTTCTGCTCCTGCAAGCCTGATGGTGTGGTAGGCTTCCTACCTCTTCCCCGCCCTCTTCCTGCGGAGAAGCGGGCATTTTTGGCCTTTTTGTATCTGTTGGGCCGAAAGGACTGCATCGTATGAGAATGATATGCTTTCTTAGCGGTTGCTGCTGCAGAAGGGAGAAATGCTGATTTGCCTGAGGTAGTTGTTGAAATCATGGCATCCAGCTTGTCGCCAAAGAGGACCTCACCATTGTAGGGGAGCGCCTCAATATTTCTCTTTGATTCCGCATCTGCATTCCATTGGAGAATCCACAGTGCTCTACGAGCCAAAATTGCCATAGCTGAGGATTTGGAACCCAGCAAACCAATATCCTTCATAGCTTCTGTGAAGATACGGATTCTCAGATCACTCAGGTAAACAGTTTAGTAAAGTGGCAAATGCCCTTTATTGTAAAAATACACACACAGTACACAAAACAGTAACTATTACATGCCAGGATGGTATCCTACTTACTAAGTCCCCTTCTGTGTAGATCTCCCCCTCAGTGCACGTCCAGTAGCCTCTTGAAACCAGCAGATCCCAACAATGCTTCTAGGCCTCAGCACACTGGCAGCACTATCTTCCCAGTAGCTTTCAGAAGCCAAACACATCACTCCTCTCAGGCCAGGAACTTCCGTGCACTCTCTGTTTCAATAGCCTCTGTTATCCTCAAACCTTTGTCTGTCCTACCATAAGGCGACACCTTCTGACTCTGTATTGGGTGGGTTACATTAAAGGGGCTGACTACAGAACACTTTCAGATAGACCTACTTTAACATGTCCAGGCATGTCCTCTAGCACACAATAGATGTTAACTAAATGAACCTTAATTAATCTGATTGTGTAGCCTGGAATCCATTGTGTGGGGAAGAATGAGGGGGGTGTATGGACTGACATCTGAGACTGGCTGTATCTCCAACACCAAACAAACAGGTTAACATAGCAGTCACATGGGATGGGGACGGGGGAACGGGGACATTATTTTACAAACTATAACACAATAACCAATACATTCATATATATACATCTTCATATGCATTCTGTACAAAACATCAGGCTAGACATATTATTCCCTGATAAACACAAACACATATGACAGAGGGATAATGTTTCACAATAATATGTGATGTCCAGTTCTATTGGGAATCCAGGCAGCATGCTGTATAGGTGATAACCAAGTTCTGTCCTGTCTCTTTACACTAACGCACTGAATCCAGAAACAGGCTGGAAAAAAGTACTCCTCATGAGCCAGCTGGGGCTGCGTCCGTTACAGCTTCCACCAAGTAACCTGCAGAATCTTTTATGTGACCTAGAGTTAAGACCATTTCATCTTTATCAACTGTGTCTATATTTGCAAGAACGTTGTCTGACCATTTTTCCACAGTGTTACCGACCCATGCACAAGTAATCGTGGGTCTAAGTAACGTTCTGGTAGTCATATAAAGGGACTTTAAGGCTGTTTCTAATTTACAGTCAGCAGGTTCTTTTAACGAAGCTGACCCTGGGGCAGGTAAAATTATTTTCTTAAACAGCCTAGAAATTGAAGTGTCTACCATGGGGGGGGTGATTCCCATCTGTTCCTGTCCTCTTCAGGGAAGGGATATGCTAAACGTATCCTTCTAGGAATAATAAGATTTTAAACCTACCAGAAAATCTTTTTCACGTAGTCCATAGAGGATGCTGGGGACTCCGTAAGGACCAAGGGGATAGACGGGCTCCGCAGGAGACATGGGCACTAAGAAAGACTTTAGACTATGGGTGTGCACTGGCTCCTCCCTCTATGCCCCTTCTCCAGACCTCAGTTAGAGAAACTGTGCCCAGAGGAGATGGACAGTACGAGGAAAGGATTTTAGCAATCCAAGGGCAAGATTCATACCAGCACACACCAAACACACCATATAACTAGGAACACAAGAACCAGTCAACAGTATGAAACAACATAGCATCGGCACAAAACCGATGAAACCATAACATTACCCTTATGTAAGCAAAACTATATACAAGTCTCGCAGAAGTAGTCCGCACTTTGGACGGGCGCCCAGCATCCTCTACGGACTACGTGAAAAAGATTTACCGGTAGGTTTAAAATCTTATTTTCACTAACATCCTAGAGGATGCTGGGGACTCCGTAAGGACCATGGGGATTATACTAAAGCTCCCAAACGGGCGGGAGAGTGCAGATGACTCTGCAGCACCGATTGAGCAAACAAGAGGTCCTCCTCAGCCAGGGTATCAAACTTGTAGAACTTTGCAAAAAGTGTTTGAACCTGACCAAGTAGCAGCTCGGCACAGCTATAATGCCGAGACCCCTCGGGCAGCCGCCCAAGAAGAGCCCACCTTCCTAGTGGAATGGGCCTTAACCAATTTAGGCAACGGCAATCCAGCCGTAGAATGAGCCTGCTGAATGGTGTTACAAATCCAGCGAGCAATAGTCTGCTTTGAAACAGGAGCGCCAACCTTGTTGGCATCATACAGGACAAACAGTGATTCTGTTTTTCTGACTCTAGCCGTTCTGGCCACATAAATCTTCAAAGCCCTGACCACATCAAGGGACTTGAAATCTTCCAAGTCACGTGTAGCCACAGGCACCACAATAGGCTGGTTCATATGAAAGGATGATACCACCTTAGGCAGGAATTGAGGACGGGTCCACAACTCCACTCTATCGACATGGAAAACCAGATAGGGTATTTTATGAGACAAAGCCGCCAATTCTGATACTCGCCTAGCTGAAGCCAAGGCTAACAACATGACCACCTTCCAGGTGAGATATTTTAACTCCACCGATTCCAGCGGTTCAAACCAGTGCGACTTAAGAAAACTTAACACCACGTTAAGGTCCCAAGGTGTCACCAGAGGTACAAAAGGAGGCTGAATATGCAGCACTCCCTTCACAAAAGTCTGTACTTCTGGGAGAGAAGCCAATTATTTTTGAAAGAAAATGGATAGGGCCGAAATCTGAACCTTAATGGAGCTTAACTTTAGGCCCAAATTCACTCCTGTCTGTAGGAAGTGCAGGAAACGGCCCAGATGGAATTCTTCCGTAGGAGCATTCCTGGCCTCACACCAAGAAACATACTTTTACCATATACGGTGATGTTTAGCTGTGACATCCTTCCTAGCCTTAATTACTAGCTGTATATAAGATTATTTTGCCAGAAAGGTGTTTTATTGCTGCCCAGGACGCCCCCCCTGCGCCCTTACAGTGACTGCTCTGTGTGAGGTGTATGGGAGCAATGGTGCACAGCTGCGCTGCTGTGCGTTACCTCAGTGAAGATCATGATGTCTTCTTTTCTTCTCATACTCACCCGGCTTCTATCTTCTGGCTCTGCGAGAAGGAATGGTGGCGCGGCTCCGGGACGGACGGCGAGGGTGAGACCTGCGTACCGATCCCTCTGGAGCTAATGGTGTCCAGTAGCCTAAGAAACAGAGGCTACTTAAAGTAGGTCTGTTTCTCTCTCCTCAGTCCCTCGCTGCAGGGAGTCTGTTGCCAGCAGAGCTCCCTGAACATAAAAAACCTAACAAAATACTTTCTTAACAGAAACTCAGGGGAGCTCCTGTAATTACACCCATCTCCTCTGGGCACAGTAATAAACTGAGGTCTGGAGGAGGGGCATAGAGGGAGGAGCTAGTGCACACCCATAGTCTAAAGTCTTTCTTAGTGCCCATGTCTCCTGCGGAGCCCGTCTATCCTCATGGTCCTTACGGAGTCCCCAGCATCCTCTAGGACGTTAGTGAAATTATATTTCTTTTCTGTGTTAGACCAGGAATCTTCAAAGAATGTATTCAATTCCTTTGAAGGAGGAAAAGTCACCACATATTTTTTTTTTCAAATGAAAATAAGTATTTTCCCCAGGTTCAGGTGTTGCATCTGTAATCTCTAACACCTCTTTAATAGCGATTATCATACATTGTATGCTTTTGGCTAATTTGGGGTCTACCCCCCTCAATTCCCCAGTGTCGAGTTCAGTGTCAGAATCTGTGTCTGTGTCCCCTTGTATAACCTGCGCCAGAGACCTCCTTGGGAACTGGAAGGGTCCCAAGTGGATGACGTGGATGGGTCAGGAAAAAGTACATCCTCCACAGACTCTCCAATACTTTGTTGTTCAGACTCAGAGAATTTTTTAGCAAGCTTTGACATATTACTTTGCAATTTTCTCATCCACATCGGCTCCTTCTGAGAAGGAAGGGCCACTACATTACCCTCCTGTGTATCTAGAATGGGTTCCTCTGGGGAAGAGGTCTCTCCATTGTCTGACATGTTACACACGTGTACACACACACCACTATCACACAGGGGAGCTATCGGAGACAGACTCGCACTAAGGTCTGTCAGAGAAACAGAGGGATTTGCCAGTCCACACACTGCGCCTAATAAGTAGAATATGTATAATAACTACACAAAACTACAGCGCTTTTTCCAATATTAGGTACACTGACCTAATGTAATAAAACACTCCCTCCCCCCTCTATAACAACCTGGTACTTGTGTCAGCGTTGTTATGAGGAGAAGACAGCGTTCAGCAGCATCACTGTGGCAGGAGAAAATGGCGGCTAGTGAGTATCCTGGCAAGCTGAGAAGTCCCGCCCCCTGTAATGGCGCGATTTTGCCTCAACAATATGGAATATTTTTATACTGGCAAACCAGCGGCTAACATGTATTTGCGATGTGGCCAGTGAGAGTAAGGATTTTTCATGTCGCCCAGAGCGCACCCTCTCTGTGCGCTCTGCACTCCGAGACATGGCTGCGCAGCGTCCCGCCACTGCGCTTGTACCTGTGAGCCACCAACGATGACCGGAGGACTCCTCTCTGGTAGGACTCCGGTAATATACTCACCAGTCTTCTGACTTCTGGCTGTTAGGGGGTGGCGGCAGTGCTGTGGGAGTGAGCGCTAGCCAGGCTTGGGCTGTGTTCAGTACCCTTCAGGAGCTAATGGTGTCTTGTGCGCGGAAGCAGAGCCATTGAACTAAATGAGAAGTTGGTTCCTACTTCCTCCCCTAAGTCCCACGAAGCAGGGAAGCTGTTGCCAGCAGCTTCCCTGAAAATAATAAACCTAACAATGTCTTTTTCTAGCAGAACTCTGTAGAGCTCCAGTAGTGTGCATCCAGTCTCCCGGGCACATTTTCTAAACTGAGGTCTGGAGGAGGGGCATAGAGGGAGGAGCCGGTTAGGCACTTTAAGACTTTTTAACAGTGTGAAGGCTCCTGCGGACCCGTCTATACCTCATAGTACTAAAATGGACCCCAGAATCCTCTAGGACGTAAGAAAAATATGTATACACTAGAAAAACGGAACCTAAGAGGAGACATTAATATCTACAAATATGTAAAGGGTCAGCACAAGGAGCTAGCAGCGGATTTGTTTATTAAAAGAACTCTGTATAGGACACGTGGGCACTTGCTGAGGCTAGAGGAGAGAAAATTCCATATACAAAGTAGGAAAGGGTTCTTCACGGTAAGGGCAATAAAAATGTGGAACTTCCTGCCGGAGAAGATAGTAATGGCAGACTCTGTAAATGCATTTAAAAACCGATTAGACAAATTTCTAACTGGAAAGGGTATCCAGGGTTATAGCATTTACCACAGTGACATTATTCTGGGAGTGGTAAGAGTCATTGTTGTCAATTGGTACTAAGACATTACATCAGCAGGTACATTATAATATGATCAGCTGATCACAGAATACAGGTTGAACCCGATGGGCATTTTGCCTCTTTTCAACCTCACTAATTATGTAACTATGTAACTATTACCTTATATAGGAGTTTAACCGTATTCAGACGCATAGCAAAAGAAACAACAGTAATAATTATTAGACTCATATGCATCCGGCACTTATCCAACTATTCGTACTCAAAAGGTAGATAGAGACTTAGTGCTGTATTACCCGTGCTCAGTAGAATGTGATACAGGGAGACTCACCCTGCTTCCAGGACTGATCAATACATTAGCGAACGCTGAGTGGATCCAGACGCTAATAGTGTACACACTCGCCTCGTGAACCTACAGTGAACACAGACGCCTATGTTACGACTGGGTCTTTTTAGATACACAGCGTCTCAGGCGAAAGCGGGAAAATGGTTCATGGCGGGAGACTCGGATGGAACTGGTCATGAACCGGGGGGAGGGGTGAACAGGGGAGCATCTGACTCCCCACTGGTGACATCAATCCCATACTACCTCAGGAGCCTATGATCCCTAAGGCCTAGTGCTGGTGCACCCTAGGTGGCAGCTGCGTCAGTGACTGTTTGGTAGTCTCCTCCAAAACAGTGCAGCTGTGTCCGTGTTCCCCCTCTAAGCAGAGCCGATGCCTTACCTTCTCCCCATGCTCCAGCCACAGACTGATAACTTCTGCTGGACTTGCTAGTATATCCGATGCAGACTCCCGCCTAAACAGCACTGTACTCATGGGTAAGCGTGGTCACGACCCGGCGAGGAATTGTTGGAGCGACTCTTTCTAAGGTATGTGTAAGACGCTTTTTAGAAAGATCACTCAAGAAAAATAGACTATAGAAATAAAATAAGAAAGCTTATGGCTGCTAAAAACCAGCAGCCCTCTTCACTATGGTCTGGCTCCTGCTACACCAAACAAAAAACTGATTTGCCTGAGCCAGGAGGTGGGGACATATGGACGGGCCCACTGCATGCTGGGAGGCCAAAAGCTTTGACCGTTTGGTGCAAATCCACTGTTGCGTCATCATATCCCAATGTTATTCTGTGGATAACCTGTGGACCCTGCAGGAGAAAAAACTTGCAGCAGCTGGGATAGAGTTACATGAAATGAGGAGCTGGTTAATAAGCTGGAGGAAATCACAGGAACTATACAGCAGCTGCAGCAAATAGAGTCAAAAGTTATCATAATGCTGATTCCATGGACCTGTGTGAGGCTGGCCGGGATGCTGATGCAAAAGGAGATCCAAGCAGGTGGTGAAGGAAACCTGCAGAGTTCCAGCCTAGATGTGGAAAGCTGTGGAGAGGTGGCTCTCTAGGAGAAGGTAGATCTGATGGCGGGTGACAAAGTGCCAGATGTGGCAGCTTCCAGGTACACATTGTGGATCCGGTGGTGGCTGTGGTCTCTCAGGGTCCGGTCTAGGATTGTCCATCAACCATTGATGATCAGGAATCATCGATGGTCTACCTGATGATACCTAGTTTTACCATCAAAGGCAGAGAGCCAGGTAGTTACCCGCCATTGATAGTAGCTGTGAAGATACAGAGTTCCAAATCACTCAGGCACAGTGGTAGATAAAAAAACAACGGTGGTTTATTGAACAGAATGGGCTATAAACAGCTCAGCACACTTCTTAGTCAGAGAGCATAGAATCTCTCCTTTCAACTCTCTGGTTAGCTCTACCAGTAGCTTCATATAGCAGGGGTGTGTGTGACATATTTGTCTAAGGATCTTACAGCATTGGAATACAATACATATTCTAATCAACGTGATTACATCAGCCAGAGATCAACCATGTCTGGTCAGCTCACTGTTGGACAATAGGGAGTAAACAAAAAGGGACAATGGTACCTTATATGACTCACCGTTTAAGTGTCCACTGTGGTGGTGGTGGTAGTAAACAATAGAAAACCAGGTCTAACATGAATACATTATCTAAAGTTGTAACAGATAACGTAACACAATTGCATATATTAATATTAAGGTTGATTTAAACACAATATTGGGTGAGCAGTAATGGACATGTTATGGAGAATGAGGAAACAGATGAATGTATAGGGATATGGGGATAAAAAGTACATATCTGACATGAGAAATGAGGCATAGCTATATTGTCACAGACATCTCATTTCCTCACAGTAGCCATGGGCCAGATGTTATTTCCCATCATTTACAGACTTCTGCCGCTGCACCGAGATGATAGGCTGTCAGCCAGTAGCCCTGCACCGCTCCGGCTCTTACATATAGTGTGCTGTTCCAACTGGGAATGGGATGCCCCATCCACCTCACTGACGTGACAGGCTCAGCTGTCAGTCATGAAGCCCCACTGCGCCCACTCTCTCCGTACTCATACAGACATGCCTTTCTGGGAGTGTCTCGTCCTGGTTGTCAGTGATGCAGCCCCACTGCACCCACTCTCTCCGTACTCATACATACATGCCTTTCTGGGAGTGTCTCATCCTGGTTGTCAGTGAGACAGTGTCTCTGGCATGTCACAATCCGGGTATCTGGACGCCATTACTTACCATTCAGATGTCTCCTGAGGCTGGCTCAGCGTTCCAGGGACGGATCTCGCCTGCGTTGCTGATGTCCATATTGTACATCTCCCTCCTGTCACTCTAAAGCGATGTCACAAGCGGCTTCATGTTAAGTCTTAGAATGGCGTCTCCAGCCCTCCGTGGCCTCTGCCGCCGTTCCTGTTTCCAGTATACAGATTCATCAGTGTGGCGTCTCATGCCTGCCACGGCCTCCGCTGTCATCCATGTGGTTCCAGTATGCAAGTTGTCAGTGTGGCGTCTCCTGCCCTCCTCGGCGTGCGCCGCCATTACTACTGAATCTCCACATGGTTTCTCAAACTAGCTTTCCCTCCAAGTGCTAACATGGGCGCAGCCATGTTGGTTTCTATCATATGCCTCAGTTTCCACCAATCCGCTGCTCTACTGGAATCTGCATAATTGTTCAGCCAATGCCTGCCTTGCTGCAGGTATAAATATCCTGTGCCTGAACCAGGAAATCGTCAGTGCTTTGGTTGTCAAACCTTGTTTCCAGTCTCTCTCTCCAGTGGTTGTTTTTCCAGGTTTCCAGCTCCTGTCTCCAGCCTCCACTAAGAGACCCGCACCAGCCTACCACCTGCGGTGCAGCCTGACTCTGCAGTCCTCCGTGACTACTCCAGTTTCCAGCTACAGATCCATCTGCTTCCAGCAGAGATCAGCTTCTCTTAAAGTGCCGGTGCTTTTCCTGCAGATTTCCACAAACCACCGGTACCAGTATTTCATCGCTCCCAAGCTTCATACGATCATTTGGCTGGTACCATCCAGCATCCACTCCGTGTTAACACCTGACTGGTTCCAACCAGTACCCACAACAGCTACTTCATCAACAGCGGACCAGCTTTCCGAGGAACATCAGCTGGTGTGTTCCTGGGCTATTCTCACTACTACAGTCGGGCCTGGTAAGGACTTTCCATCTCAAGGACAATAAGAACTGTACCTAATTCTACCAGAGCCCTGTGGCCATTGCCAACCCGTAGTACCCAGGAACTGTGATATACTTACTGTTGATTATAGTATTTATTTTACCACTGCTGTGACACATGGAGCTTGTTTAAAAAATGATTATTGACTTTTACTTTGGTTGTCGTGGTCACGCCTTCGGGCAATCTTCCTACGTGTAACTTACATGTCCAAGGGTCTGATTCAACCTCCCAGGTTCCACTACATCTCAGCCCCTACAACTGAGGCTTCCTCCCGTCAGCTCAGGCCCTCAGTTGTGACATGGCACAGCTGTGTAATCATGATGTGAGTGTGTATGCTTAGTGAGTACTGCTAGCAGCAAGCCTCACAGCTTAACTGCAGTGTAGCAGTGTGGTGGGTGTGGGGGTTAGAAGGGAGTTGCTACACCAATAAGTCAAGGAATGGAGTAGTTGGATGGGACTCACACAGCAGGTGGTCAAAAGCTTAAAAAGGAGTGGTTGGAAGGGGAAGGAACTGGTAGGTGTAGAAGGGATTATTGAAGGTAAGGACTCTCAAGGAAAATTGGAGTGGGATCCCACAGGTACCAAAGTGGGTAAAGAGCAGCTTTTAGGAAGGAAATAGGTAAGACAGACCCTGTGTTTGACCCTTCTTTACCTCATGCAGGGTCGATCTTTGGACTCTCCAGTTCCTCAGGGGGCTGTGGATCCTTTTTGCCCACTACCTGGCAGTTCTGTGGCTATCAGGCCACAAACCTCCCAGATGCCAGGCCTCCAGATAAACATGAAATGGTCATGGAGATGGTCCTGGGCTCTGTGGAGTAGGTGGAACAAGCAAAGGAAAGTTGTGACCCTTCTGAAGGGGCAATGGTGGACATTGTGAATGGTGAAGGGAAGGTTATTGTGGGAAAAGAGGGAGTTATGCCATATATCCCAGAAACATGGGTCCTCAGCCTATATGATGTGCCACCATTAATGTGGATTCTGTCTTGTCCGACCAAGCTTGATTTATGGGCTTTGTAATTTTTTTTAAGTAGGATAAAGGCTGAGTTTTTTATTTCTGCAGTGTCCACCGTGCCATCACTTACCTGTATGCTTACACGAAACAGAATGATGGAAAATTTACACGGTTTCTTTACATCTTCTGGGGGCCACTCCGAGATTAGACATTATGGCGTAATTACTCAGACGGGAATATAAAACAGAATAAAAAATAATAAGAATTTACTTACCGATAATTCTATTTCTCGTAGTCCGTAGTGGATGCTGGGGACTCCGTAAGGACCATGGGGATTAGCGGCTCCGCAGGAGACTGGGCACATCTAAAGAAAGCTTTAGGACTACCTGGTGTGCACTGGCTCCTCCCCCTATGACCCTCCTCCAAGCCTCAGATAGGATACTGTGCCCAGACGAGCGTACACAAAAAGGAAGGATTTTGAATCCCGGGTAAGACTCATACAAGCCACACCAATCACACTGTACAACTTGTGATCTGAACCCAGTTAACAGCATGATAACAGAGGAGCCTCTAGAAAAGATAGCTCACTACAGCAATAACCCGAATTTTTTGGTAACAATAACTATGTACCAGTATTGCAGACAATCCGCACTTGGGATGGGCGCCCAGCATCCACTACGGACTACGAGAAATA
Source organism: Pseudophryne corroboree (assembly GCF_028390025.1). NCBI lineage: Eukaryota > Metazoa > Chordata > Amphibia > Anura > Myobatrachidae > Pseudophryne > Pseudophryne corroboree. Next base: position 400,537 of record NW_026967579.1, on the reverse strand, counting down.
GAATTATCGGTAAGTAAATTGTTATTTTCTCTAACGTCCTAAGTGGATGCTGGGGACTCCGTAAGGACCATGGGGATTATACCAAAGCTCCCAAACGGGCGGGAGAGTGCGGATGACTCTGCAGCACCAAATGAGAGAACTCCAGGTCCTCCTCAGCCAGGGTATCAATTTTGTAGAATTTACAAACGTATTTGCTCCTGACCAAGTAGCTGCTCGGCAAAGTTGTAAAGCCGAGACCCCTCGGGCAGCCGCCCAAGATGAGCCCACCTTCCTTGTGGAGTGGGCATTTACAGATTTTTGGCTGTGGCAGGCCTGCCACAGAATGTGCAAGCTGACTTGTACTACAAATCCAACGAGCAATAGTCTGCTTAGAAGCGGGAGCACCCAGCTTGTTGGGTGCATACAGGATAAACAGCGAGTCAGATTTCCTGACTCCAGCCGTCCTGGAAACATATATTTTCAGGGCCCTGACAACGTCTAGCAACTTGGAGTCCTCCAAGTCCCTAGTAGCCGCAGGCACCACAATAGGTTGGTTCAGATGAACACTGAAACCACCTTAGGGAGAAACTGAGGACGAGTCCTCAATTCCGCCCTGTCCGAATGGAAAAACAGATAAGGGCTTTTACAGGATAAAGCCGCCCATTCTGACACGCGCCCGGCCCAGGCCAGGGCCAACAGCATGACCACTTTTCCTGTGAGATATTTTAACTCCACAGATTTAAGTGGGTCAAACCAATGTGACTTTTGGAACCCAAAAACTACATTGAGATCCCAAAGTGCCACTGGAGGCACAAAAGGAGGCTGTATATGCAGTACCCCCTTTTACAAACGTCTGAACTTCAGGGACTGAAGCTAGTTCTTTTTGGAAGAAAATTGACAGAGCCGAAATTTGAACCTTAATGGACCCCAATTTCAGGCCCATAGACACTCCTGTTTGCAGGAAATGTAGGAATCGACCCAGTTGAATTTCCTCCATCGGGCCTTACTGGCCTCGCACCACGCAACATATTTTTGCCAAATGCGGTGATAATGTTTTGCGGTTACATCCTTCCTGGCTTTGATCAGGATAGGGATGACTTCATCCGGAATGCCTTTTTCCTTCAGGATCCGGCATTCAACCGCCATGCCGTCAAACGCAGCCGCGGTAAGTCTTGGAACAGACAGGGTCCTTGCTGGAGCAGGTCCCTTCTAAGAGGTAGAGGCCACGGATCCTCCGTGAGCATCTCTTGAAGTTCCGGTTACCAAGTCCTTCTTGGCCAATCCGGCGCCACGAATATAGTGCTTACTCCTCTCCATCTTATCAATCTCAGTACCTTGGGTATGAGAGGCAGAGGAGGGAACACATACACTGACTGGTACACCCACGGTGTTACCAGAGCGTCTACAGCTATTGCCTGAGGGTCCCTTGACCTGGCGCAATACCTGTCGTGTTTTTCCCAACGGTTTATAATCATGTGGAAGACTTCTGGGTGAAGTCCCCACTCTCCCGGGTGGAGGTCGTGCTGAGGAAATCTGCTTCCCAGTTGTCCACTCCCGGAATGAATACTGCTGACAGTGCTATCACATGATTTTCCGCCCAGCGAAGAATCCTTGCAGCTTCTGCCATTGCCCTCCTGCTTCTTGTGCCACCCTGTCTGTTTACGTGGGTGACTGCCGTGATGTTGTCCGACTGGATCAACACCGGCTGACCTTGAAGCAGAGGTCTTGCTAAGCTTAGAGCATTGTAAATGGCCCTTAGCTTCAGGATATTTATGTGAAGTGATGTCTCCAGGCTTGACCATAAGCCCTGGATATTCCTTCCCTGTGTGACTGCTCCCCAGCCTCGCAGGTTGGCATCCGTGGTCACCAGGACCCAGTCCTGAATGCCGAATCTGCGGCCCTCTAGAAGATGAGCACTCTGCAACCACCACAGGAGGGATACCCTTGTCCTTGGTGACAGGGTTATCCGCTGATGCATCTGAAGATGCGACCCGGACCATTTGTCCAATAGGTCCCACTGGAAAGTTCTTGCGTGGAATCTGCCGAATGGGATTGCTTCGTAGGAAGCCACCATTTTTACCCAGAACCCTTGTGCATTGATGCACTGAGACTTGGCTCGGTTTTAGGAGGTTCCTGACTAGCTCGGATAACTCCCTGGCTTTCTCTTCCGGGAGAAAACACCTTTTTTCTGGACTGTGTCCAGGATCATCCCTAGGAACAGAAGACAAGTCGTCGGAACCAGCTGCGATTTTGGAATATTGAGAATCCAATCGTGCTGCCGCAACACTACCGGAGATAGTGCTACACCGACCTCCAACTGTTCCCTGGATCTTTCCCTTATCAGGGAATCGTCCAAGTAAGGGATAACTAAAATTCCCTTCCTTCGAAGAAATATCATCATTTCGGCCATTACCTTGGTAAAGACCCGGGGTGCCGTGGACCATCCATACGGCAGCGTCTGAACTGATAGTGACAGTTCTGTACCATCAACCTGAGGTACCCTTGGTGAGAAGGGTAAATTTTGACATGAAGGTAAGCATCCTTGATGTCCCGAGACATCATGTAGTCCCCTTCTTCCAGGTTCGCAATCACTGCTCTGAGTGACTCAATCTTGAATTTGAACCTCTGTATGTAAGTGTTCAAAGATTTTAGATTTAGAATCGGTCTCACGGCGAGGGGGAGACGTCTCGAATTCTAATTTGTACCCCCGAGATATCACCTGAAGGATCCAGGGGTCTACTTGCGAGTGAGCCCACTGCACGCTGAAATTCATTGAGACGGGCCCCCCACCATGCCTGATTCTGCTTGTAAAGCCCCAGCGTCATACTGAGGGCTTGGCAGAGGCGGGAGAGGGTTTCTGTTCCTGGGAACTGGCTGATTTCTGCAGCCTTTTCCCTCTCCCTCTGTTACGGGGCAGAAATGAGGAACCTTTTGCCCCTTGTCCACAAAAAGACTGCGCCTGATAATACGGCGTCTTCTCATGTTGAGAGGCGACCTGGGGTACAAACGTGGATTTCCCAGCTGTTGCCGTGGCCACCAGGTATGAAAGAACGATCCCCACTTACTTCACCCCTTAATAAGGCAATACTTCCAAATGCCATTTGGAATATGCATCACCTGACCACTGACGTGTCCATAACCCTCTACTGGTAGAAATGGACAACGCACTTAGACTTGATGCCAGTCGGCAAATATTCCGCTGTGCATCACGCATATATAGAAATGCATCTTTTAAATGCTCTATAGGCAAAAATATACTGTCCCTATCTAGGGTATCAATATTTTCAGTCAGGGAATCCGACCACGCCAACCCAGCACTGCACATCCAGGCTGAGGCTATTGCTGGTCGCAGTATAACACCAGTATGTGTGTAAATACATTTTAGGATACCCTCCTGCTTTCTATCAGCAGGATCCTTAAGGGCGGCCATCTCAGGAGAGGGTAGAGCCCTTACAAGCGTGTGGGCGCTTTATCCCCCCTAGGGGGTGTTTCCCAACGCACCCTAACCTCTGGCGGGAAAGGATATAATGCCAATAACATTTTAGAAATTATCAGTTGTTATCGGGGGAAAACCACGCATTCACACACCTCATTTAATTAATCAGATTCAGGAAACTACAGGTAGTTTTTCCTCACCGAACATAATACCCCTTTTTGGTGGTACTCGTATTATCAGAAATGTGTAAAACATTTTTCATTGCCTCAATCATGTAACGTGTGGCCCTACTGGAAGTCACATTTGTCTCTTCACCGTCGACACTGGAGTCAGTATCCGTGTCGGCGTCTATATCTGCCATCTGAGGTAACGGGCGCTTTAGAGCCCCTGACGGCCTATGAGACGTCTGGACAGGCACAAGCTGAGTAGCCGGCTGTCTCATGTCAACCACTGTCTTTTATACAGAGCTGACACTGTCACGTAATTCCTTCCAACAGTTCATCCACTCAGGTGTCGACCCCCTAGGGGGTGACATCACTATTACAGGCAATCTGCTCCGTCTCCACATCATTTTTCTCCTCATACATGTCGACACAAACGTACCGACACACAGCACACACACAGGGAATGCTCTGATAGAGGACAGGACCCCACTAGCCCTTCTGGGAGACAGAGGGAGAGTTTGCCAGCACACACCAGAGCGCTATATATATACAGGGATAACCTTATATAAGTGTTTTTCCCCTTATAGCTGCTGTATTGTTAATACTGCGCCTTTATTAGTGCCCCCCCTCTCTTTTTTAACCCTTTCTGTAGTGTAGTGACTGCAGGGCAGAGCCAGGGGAGCTTCCCTCCAACTGAGCTGTGAGGGAAAATGGCGCCAGTGTGCTGAGGAGATAGGCTCCGCCCCTTTTTCGCAGACTTTTCTCCTGCTTTTTTTATGGATTCTGGCAGGGGTTAAAATTCATCCATATAGCCCTGGGGGCTATATGTGATGTATTTTCGCCAGCCAAGGTGTTTTTATTGCTGCTCAGGGCGCCCCCCCCTAGCGCCCTGCACCCTCAGTGACCGAAGTGTGCTGAGGAGCAATGGCGCACAGCTGCAGTGCTGTGCGCTACCTTGGTGAAGACAGGATGTCATCTGCCGCCGATTTTCTGGACCTCTTCTTGCTTCTGGCTCTGTAAGGGGGCCGGCGGCGCGGCTCCGGGACCCATCCAGGCTGGGCCTGTGATCGTCCCTCTGGAGCTAATGTCCAGTAGCCTAAGAAGCCCAATCCACTCTGCACGCAGGTGAGTTCGCTTCTTCTCCCCTTAGTCCCTCGATGCAGTGAGCCTGTTGCCAGCAGGTCTCACTGAAAATAACAAACCTAAACTAAAACTTTCACTAAGAAGCTCAGGAGAGCCCCTAGTGTGCACCCTTCTCGTTCGGGCACAGAGATCTAACTGAGGCTTGGAGGAGGGTCATAGGGGGAGGAGCCAGTGCACACCAGGTAGTCCTAAAGCTTTCTTTAGATGTGCCCAGTCTCCTGCGGAGCCGCTAATCCCCATGGTCCTTACGGAGTCCCCAGCATCCACTTAGGACGTTAGAGAAAAAAGCTTTAATGTAATAATTAGATGCAAACAAAAGCTTTTATTATGAAATCATACAGGGGAGTATCCGCACCATATAGATGTAACATACAACAAACCACCGCAGATGGAACCCGGGTGACTCTAATGCACATGATAATGTACAGGGTATATATGGATAGGATCTTGTATAAGAAAACACTCAGCACTCCTGATCAAGATGAGTGTCTGCAACAAGTTAGGCAAACTAGAAGTGAAAACACGTTCCAATGGCCGCCATATTGTCGTGCAGCAATACAGATTGTGCAAACTGGTATTAGACATTCACATTTACACAAAGCACAAGATACAAAATAAACAGCAGAAAAAAGACCTAAGCATTTGGGATGTATTATTTAGGAAGTAAATAGAGGTACATTAATGAAAAGCTGAGTAACAGTCATCAGTCTGCTTGTGAAGGTCTCTAGAGTGGAGGCCTCTTGGACTGTGCAAGGCAGTGAGTTCCATGGTCAAAGCTAAACGTTCAACCCATAAATGAATGACAGGAGATTCTTGGTACTGCTGGTAACAGTCCTTTATCTGTAGAAGCAAGCAAGCAGGGCAGTAAGGAGGCAGAAGCTGCTTCTAGTTCCTTGGACCATGTAATGTTGGGCTGGGAAGGTCAGTTAGCCAATTATTAAATAGATTTGTCATCTTAGAGGCAGCCGGTGAAGGGAGCAGAGAATGGGTGTTATGTGGCAGGAACGGGCTGGTTAGGTAACAGCTTGGCTGCTGCATTATGTACTATCTGCAAGCTCTGTAATTCTTTTGCTGGGTGACCCAGGTAGATGGTATTGCAGTAGTCTATGAACTTCTGAGGGAATCAAGTGCTTGATTCTGGCTATGGTCCACAGATGAAAGAACGAGGATTAGTATGTGGCAGATACCTGATGTCTGTGTCAGCCACATACCAGGACAACACAAAGATTCAGCACATGTTTAGTATTTTGCAATTCTGAACACCAAAGCATAAATCCAGATGGTTGGTAAAGCTGTAGTCTTGTCCTTTGTTGGTGAGCTTCTATTATGTTTCACAAAGACTGAGTCACAGCCAACTGGCATCATCCACCCCTGGAGCTCAGCTAGACAACCATTTAGGATTGGTATTAGGTTCTCAGTACATGGTGCAAAAAGCAGGTCATCTGCATAGCAGTGGTAGACCAGGCCATGACGTCTGATTATATCACCCAGTGGTAGCATGTATATTTTATAAAGCATAAGAGATCGGATTCACCCTTGAGGAACATTGGACGGCAGTGATAATTATACTCCAGAAGATGTAAATGGTTCCGTACTTGGGTAATGTCTAATATGTTCAACAAGAGCAGATTTATTTCTCTCAAAGCATGAAAATGGCTTCTCATCTGTGAAATCGCTGATGTTTAACAAGAACTGATTTCCGTGCAAAACATTTCCCACACTCAGAACAGGAAAATGGCTTCTCACCTGTGTGACTCCTCTGATGTCTAACAAGATGTGATGTCGATGAAAAACATTTCCCACACTCAGAACAGGAAAATGGCTTCTCACCTGTGTGACTCCTCTGATGTCTAACAAGATGTGATGTCGATGAAAAACATTTCCCACACTCAGAACAGGAAAATGGCTTCTCACCTGTGTGACTTCTCTGATGTATAACAAGATGTGATGTCGATGAAAAACATTTCCCACACTCAGAACAGGAAAATGGCATCTCACCTGTGTGACTTCTCTGATGTATAACAAAATATGATTTGCGTGCAAAACATTTCCCACACTCAGAACAGGAAAATGGCTTCTCACCTGTGTGATTTCTCTGATGTATAACTAAATGTGATTGGTGTGCAAAACATTTCCCACACTCAGAACAGGAATACGGCTTCTCACCTGTGTGACTTCTCTGATGTATAACTAAATGTGATTTGTGTGCAAAACATTTCCCACACTCAGAACAGGAATACGGCTTCTCACCTGTGTGACTTCTCTGATGTATAACTAAACATAATTTGTGTGCAAAACATTTCCCACACTCAGAACAGGAATACGGCTTATCACCTGTGTGACTTCTCTGATGTATAACAAAATATGATTTGCATGCAAAACATTTCCCACACTCAGAACAGGAAAATGGCATCTCACCTGTGTGATTTCTCTGATGTATAACTAAATGTGATTTGTGTGCAAAACATTTCCCACACTCAGAACAGGAATACGGCTTCACACCTGTGTGACATCTCTGATGTGTAACAAGAGCTGATTTCTGTGCGAAACATTTCCCACACTCAGAACAGGAATACGGCTTCTCACCTGTGTGACTTCTCTCATGTCTAACAAGATATGATTTATATGTAAAACATTTCCCACACTCAGAACATGAAAATGGCCTCTCACCTGCCTTAGCTGGCTGATGAGTAATAAGGTTTGTGTTCTGTGTAAAACATTTGGCATCTACAGAACAGGGAAACACTGTATCTACTCTCAGAGCTGTAACAGATGCACCAATATCAGAGTGATCAGGAGAACATTCCCCAGGATCAGGGGGATCAGCTGATAGAGCTGGATGTATAATTGGGGTAATGGGGTTATCTCCTGGAGAATCCTGTCTACGGTCATTATCCGTTATTTCAGAATCCAGGGATAACATTAGATGTCCTTCTGAGATATTCCTGCTTGTGTGTCCATCTCCTGGAAATAAAATACATTAATATATAAAATGAGTAGACAAGACTCAGGGTGTTACAGGATACAATATATCATTCTATAACAGACATTTTTACCTGTAATCATTGCTTTTATGTTTATTAAAAAACAAAAAACGGCTAGGATGCTTAGACTGGAGCTTGATCAACACTGAATGCTCATGTGGGATTACTAGAGGGGACGTGGACGCTCCTGTGGGATCACTAGAGGTGACGTGGACGCTCACGTGGAATTACTAGAGGTGACGTGGACGCTCACGTGGAATTACTAGAGGTTACACGGACGCTCACGTGGAATTACTAGAGGTTAAACGGACGCTCACGTGGAATTACTAGAGGTTACACGGACGCTCACGTGGGATTACTAGAGGAGACAGGGACGCTCACGTGGGATTACTAGAGGTGACAGGGATGCTCACGTGGGATTACTAGAGGTGACAAGGACGCTCACGTGGGATTACTAGAGGTGACACGGACGCTCACGTGGGATCACTAGAGGTGACACGGACGCTCCCGTGGAATTACTAGAGGTGACGTGGACGCTCCCGTGGAATTACTAGAGGTGACACGGGCGCTCACGTGGGATTACTAGAGGTGACACGGGCGCTCACATGGGATTACTAGAGGTGACACGGGCGCTCACGTGGGATTACTAGAGGTGACACGGGCGCTCACGTGGGATTACTAGAGGTGACACGGGTGCTCACGTGGGATTACTAGAGGTGACACGGATGCTCACGTGGGATTACTAGAGGAGACAGGGGCGCTCACGTGGGATTACTAGAGGAAACAGGGACGCTCACGTGGGATTACTAGAGGAGACAAGAACGCTCACGTGGGATTACTAGAGGAGACAAGGACGCTCACGTGGGATTACTAGAGGTGACACGGACGCTCACGTGGGATCACTAGAGGTGACGTGGATGCTCACGTGGAATTACTAGAGGTGACGTGGATGCTCACGTGGGATTACTAGAGGAGACATGGACGCTCATGTGGGATTACTAGAGGTGACATGGGCACTCATGTGGGATTACTAGAGGTGACACGGACGCTCATGTGGAATTACTAGAGGTGACACGGACGCACATGTGGGATTACTAGAGGTGACACGGACGCTCATGTGGGATTACTAAAGGTGACATGGACGCTCACGTGGGATTACTGGAGGTGACATGGGCTTTGCAATAATAAAACAGCAAAGAAGAGAAAGTGCTGTCCTGTTTGCGCACTAATAAATAATATATAACCTTTATTAAGTACAGTAAAGTATGTAAGATAAATCAGTGATATATAAAACACAAAGGTAAATGTATAAAGGTGAATAAAGTAATCAAAAGACAATTGTATTTGTTGTTAAACATCGGCATGTATATTATATTGGGGGATAATTGATTCAGTGCTGGTAATCCTGGTCAGTAAGAATATATTAATATATTACACCCATACGAGGATGGGATAAATTACACATTTAATAATATTGTGGCAGAGTTTCCTCCAGCGGTAATCTCAATGTAACATCATACTGTATGTATAAACATTTTATGGGGGGGGGATTCAGTTCATCGCAAAAACTCCCTAATTAGCCGCAAAAAGTTATTGGTGATAATTCTCCATAGGTTTTTTATTTTGCTCACAAATGTCTGCAGTGCAGTGTTAGGAGGAACTCATTTAAATAAGATTTTAAACCTACCGGTAAATCTATTTGTCCTAGTCCGTAGAGGATGCTGGGCACTCCGTAAGGACCATGGGGTATAGACGGGCTCCGCAGGAGACATGGGCACCTAAAAATAACTTTTCCTATGGGTGTGCACTGGCTCCTCCATTTATGCCCCTCCTCCAGACCTCAGTTAGAGAACTGTGCCCAGAGGGGATGGACACTACAAGGCAGGATTTAAAAATCCAAGGGCAAGATTCATACCAGCCCACACCAATCATACCATGTAACCTGGATCATACATAACCAGTTAACCGTATGAACAACAACAGTGACGGTCCAAAACCGACTCCAACTGTAACATAACCCTTACGGAAGCAACAACTATATACAAGTCTTGCAGAGTTTCCGCACTGGGACGAGCGCCCAGCATCCTTGCTAAAAAGTCCGGACCATTCCCTACTACATTCCAGCAAAAGATCCATACCGGAAGGTGTCTGTTATTTGGCTGAGCTGTTGAACTTTGTCCACCGCACTGCATGAGGAGCTCACCATTTACCACCTTGGAGCAACATATCCTCTAGCGGTAAAAGCCACAATTTTGGATATATACACCTCCTAAATCTGTAGTTGCTGGACATATTAACTATTGGTGGAACAAATCTGGAACGGACTTTCCTAATTCAATACCACCTATATTCCTGGCCTATGGGTAACCCTGGTTTTATTTATTCTACCATGTGTACTTTTTAATGTCATTATTTGGAACTACCATTGATGGTTTATATTCCCATATTAAATACATTTATTTTTAACTAAACATTGAATTATCAGATATTGTTGTTGTTTTATGTAATAATCTAGCGCAGCCTCAATTGCTTTTTTTGTATATCAAAATAGGTCTGACCGAACCGCCCGGTTTCGGGACCACAAAGAGGGTCGAGTAGTAGCCTCTTCCCTGCTGGTTCAAGGGAACCCTGATAATTACTTGCTGTAGACCCAGCGTTTGAATTGCAGCTAACACTACATTCCATTCTGGTGTAGAAGCTGGTAATGCGACTTAAAAAATCGGCGCGGGGGCACCTCTTCGAATTCCAGTTTGTAACCCTGGGAAACTATTATCAGCACCCAAGGATTCAGGTCTGAGATGACCCAGGCCTGGCTGAAAAGTCGAAGACGTGCCCCCACCTGTGCAGACTCCCTCAGGGGAGCCCCAGCGTCATGCTGAGGGTTTTGCAGTAGCCGGGGAGGACTTTTGTTCCTGGGCACCGGTCGACCATTGGGAATAGACGGGCTCCGCAGGAGACTGGGCACTCTAAAGAAAGATTTAGTACTACCTGGTGTGCACTGGCTCCTCCCTCTATGCCCCTCCTCCAGACCTCAGTTAAGGAAACTGTGCCCGGAAGAGCTGACAGCACTGGAATCCAGGTTAAGACTCATACCAGCCACACCAATCACACTGTATAACTTGTGGTAACATACCCAGTTGACAGCATGAACAACAAACGAGCATCACTCAACAGATGCCACGTAACATAACCCTTTAGTAAGCAATAACTATATACACGTATTGCAGAAAGTCCGCACTCGAGACGGGCGCCCAGCATCCACTACGGACTACGAGAAATAGATTTACCGGTGAGTAAAATCTCATTTTCTCTAACGTCCTAGTGGATGCTGGGGACTCCGTAAGGACCATGGGGATTATACCAAAGCTCCCAAACGGGCGGGAGAGTGCGGATGACTCTGCAGCACCGACTGGGCAAACACAAGGTCCTCCTCAGCCAGGGTATCAAACTTGTAGAATTGTGCAAATGTGTTTGAACCCGACCAAGTAGCAGCTCGGCAAAGCTGTAATGCCGAGACCCCTCGGGCAGCCGCCCAAGAAGAGCCCACCTTCCTTGTGGAATGGGCTTTCACTGATTTTGGATGCGGCAATCCAGCCGCAGAATGAGCCTGCTGAATCGTGTTACAGATCCAGCGAGCAATAGTTTGCTTTGAAGCAGGAGCACCCAGCTTGTTGGATGCATACAGGATAAACAGCGAGTAAGTCTTCCTGACTCCAGCCGTTATGGTTACATAAATCTTCAAAGCCCGGACTACGTCAAGTAACTTGGAATCCTCCAAGACACGAGTAGCCGCAAGCACCACAATAGGTTGGTTCAAATGAAAAGATGACACCACCTTTGGCTGAAATTGCGGACGAGTCCGCAATTCTGCCCTGTCCATATGGAAAACCAGATAGGGGCTTTTACATGACAAAGCCGCCAATTCTGACACACGCCTAGCCGAAGCTAAGGCCAACAGCATGACCACTTTCCACATGAGATACTTTAGCTCCACGGTTTTAAGTGGCTCAAACCAGTGGGATTTCAGGAAACCCAACACCACGTTAAGATCCCAAGGTGCCACTGGTGGCACAAAAGGGGGCTAAATATGCAGCACTCCCTTAACAAACGTCTGAACCTCAGGCAGTGAAGCCAGTTCTTTTTGAAAGATAATGGATAGGGCCAAAATCTGGACCTTTATGGACCCTAATTTTAGGCCCAAAGACACTCCTGACTGTAGGAAGTGCAGGAACCGTCCGAGCTGGAATTCCTCTGTAGGGGCCTTCCTGGCCTCACACCAAGTAACATATTTTCGCCATATACGGTGATAATGCTTTGCTGTCACGTCCTTCCTAGCCTTTATCAGCGTAGGAATAACTTCTCCAGAATGCCTTTTTCTGCTAGGATCCGGTGTTCAACCGCCATGCCGTCAAACGCAGCTGCGGTAAGTCTTGGAACAGACAGGGCCCCTGTTGCAACAGGTCCTGTCTGAGAGGCAGAGGCCATGGGTCCTCTGTGAGCATTTCTTGCAGTTCCGGGTACCAAGTCCTTCTTGGTCAATCCGGAACAATGAGTATTGTTCTCACTCCTCTTTCTTACAATTCTCAGCACCTTTGGTATGAGAGGAAGAGGAGGAAACGCATAGACCGACTGGAACACCCACGGTGTTACTAGTGCGTCCACAGCTATCACCTGAGGGTCCCTTGACCTGGCGCAATACCTTTTTAGCTTTTTGTTGAGGCGGGACGCCATCATATCCACCTGTGGCAGTTCCCATCGATTTACAATCTGCGTGAAGACTTCTTGATGAAGTCCCCACTCTCCCGGGTGGTGAAGACTTCTTGATGAAGTCCCCACTCTCCCGGGTGGAGGTCGTGCCTGCTGAGGAAGTCTGCTTCCCAGTTGTCCACTCCCGGAATGAACACTGCTGACAGTGCTTGCACGTGATTCTCCGCCTAACGAAGAATCCTGGTGGCTTCCGCCATTGCACCCTGCTTCTTGTGCCGCCCTGGCGGTTTACATGGGCCACTGCGGTGATGTTGTCTGACTGAATCAGCACTGGTTGGTTTCAAAGCAGAGGCTCCGCTTGACTCAGGGCGTTGTATTTGGCCCTTAGTTCCAGGATATTGATGTGCAGACAAGACTCCCGACTTGACCACAGCCCTTGGAAGTTTCTTCCCTGAGTGACTGCCCCCCATCCTCGGAGGCTTGCATCCGTGGTCACCAGGACCCAGTCCTGTGTGCCGAACCTGCGGCCTTCGAGGAGGTGAGCACTTTGCAGCCACCACAGAAGAGACACCCTAGCCCTGGGGGACAGGGTGATCAGCCGATGCATCTGAAGATGCGATCCGGACCACTTGTCCAACAGATCCCACTGAAAGATCCTCGCATGGAACCTGCCGAAGGGAATGGCTTCGTATGACGCCACCATCTTTCCCAGGAGTCGCGTGCAGTGATGCACCGATACCTGTTTCGGTTTTAGGAGGTCTCTGACCAGAGTCACGAGCTCCTGAGCCTTCTCCGCCGGGAGAAACACCTTCTTCTGGCCTGTGTCCAGAATCATGCCCATAAAGGGCAGACGCGTCGTAGGAATCAGCTGCGACTTTGGAATATTCAGGATCCACCGGTGTTGTTGCAACACTTCCTGAGAGTGTGCTAGGCCGATCAGCAACTGCTCCCTGGACCTCGCCTTTATGAGGAGATTGTCCAAGTATGGAATAATTGTAACTCCTTGCTTTCGAAGGAGTACCATCATCTCCGCCATTACCTTGGGAAATATTCTCGGTGCCGTGGACAGGCCAAACGACAACGTCTGGAATTGGTAATGACAGTCCTGTACCACAAACCTGAGGTACTCCTGATGAGGTGGATAAATGGGGACATGCAAGTAAGCATCCATGATGTCCAGCGACACCATAAAATCCCCCTCTTCCAGGCTTGCAATGACCGCTCTGTGCGATTCCATTTTGAACTTGAATTTCTTCAGATAAATGTTCAGGGATTTTAAATTCAAAATGAGTCTGACCGAACCGTCCGGTTTCGGCACCACAAACATTGTGGAATAGTAGCCCCATCCCTGTTGAAGAAGGGGAACCTTCACCACCACCTGCTGGAGATATAACTTGTGAATTGCCGCCAACACTACCTCCCTTTCCATGGGAGAAGCCGGCAGGGACGATTTTAGGTAACGGTGAGGGGGCGTCACTTCGAATTCCAGCTTGTATCCCTGAGACACAATTTGTATAGCCCAAGGATCCACCCGTGAGCGAACCCACTGGTGGCTGAAATTTCGGAGACGTGCCCCCACCGCTCCTGACTCCGCCTTTGGAGCCCCAGCGTCACGCGGTGGATTTAGTGGAGGCTTTTTTTGAATGAAAGAACTGCATTTGGTAATACGGTGCTCTGGCTGTGAGAGAACATATGGCAAAAAAATTTGACTTCCCAGCCGTTGCTGTGGAAACCAGGTCCGAGAGACCGTCCCCAAACAATTCCTCACCCTTGTAAGGTAAAACCTCCATGTGTTTTTTAGAGTCGGCATCACCAGTCCACTGCCGAGTCCACAGGACCCTTCTGGCAGAAATCGACATTGCGTTTACTCTAGAGCCCAGTAGGCAAATATCCCTCTGGGCATCCCTCATATATAAGACAGTGTCTTTGATATGTCCCAGGGTCAGTAAAATAGTCTCCCTGTCCAGGGTATCTATCCCCTCAGACAGAGTATGTGTCCATGCTGCTACCGCACTACACATCCAGGCCGAAGCTGTTGCTGACCTCAGTAGAGTACCAGAATGTGTATAAACAGACTTCAGGATACCTTCCTGCTTCCTATCCGCAGGATCCTTTAGGGCGGCCGTATCCTGTGACGGCAGGGCCACCTTCTTAGATAAGCGTGTCAACGCCTTATCTACCCTGGGGGAGGATTCCCAGCGTAACCTGTCGGTTGGCGGGAAAGGGTAAGCCATAAGCAATCTTTTGGAAATTACTACTTTCCTATCAGGGGAATACCACGCTTTTTCACACAATTCATTTAATTCATGTGAAGGGGGAAAAGTCACTTCTTGCTTCTTCTCCCCATACATATAAACCCTCTTGTCAGGGACAGGGTTTTCCTCTGATATGTGCAACACATCCTTCATTGCTATAATCATGTAGCGGATGGCTTCAGTCAATTTAGGCTGCAACTTAGCATCATCGTCATCAACACTGGAGTCAGAATCCGTGTCGATATCTGTGTCAACAATCTGGGATAGCGGGCGCTTTTGAGACCCTGACGGCCTCTGAGCTGTAGGATCAGACATGGGTTGAGACCCTGACTGTCCCAAGGCTTCAGCTTTATACAACCTCTTATGCAAGGAGCTTATGTTATCATTTAACACCTTCCACATATCCATCCAATCAGGTGTCGGCGCCGTCGGCGGCGACCCCACATTCATCTGCACTTGTTCTGCCTCCACGTATCCTTCCTCGTCAAACATGTCGACACAAACGTACCGACACACTGCACACACCCAGGGAATGCTCACTTTAGGACAGGACCCCCACAAAGGCCTTTTGGGGACACAGAGAGAGAGTATGCCAGCACACACCCCAGCGCTATATAACCCCAGGGATTACACAGTAATTTAGTGTTTACCCAGTAGATGCTGTTTATGACAATTTGCGCCTAAATTTATGTGCCCCCCCCCCCCCTCTCTTTTTACCCTTTTTCTACCTGGATACTGCAGGGGAGAGCCTGGGGAGCTTCCTCTCAGCTGAGCTGTGGAGAGAAAATGGCGCTGGTGAGTGCTGAGGAAGAAGGCCCCGCCCCTCAGCGGCGGGCTTCTGTCCCGGGTCTGTGTAAATAAAATGGCGGGGGCTCGTACATATATACAGTGGCCGGCTGTATATATGTGTCTTTTTGCCAAGAGGTATCCTAATTGCTGCCCAGGGCGCCCCCCCCCCCCTGCGCCCTGCACCCTACAGTGACCAGAGTGTGTGGGTAGTGTGGGCGCAATGGCGCACAGCTGCAGTGCTGTGCGCTACCTCATGTGAAGACAGGAGTCTTCTGCCACCGATTTCGATGGCTTCTTGCTTCTGCCGGCTTCTGACTTTGCGAGGGGGACGGCGGCGCGGCTCCGGGAACGTACGACCAACGTACCTGTGTTCGATCCCTCTGGAGCTAATGGTGTCCAGTAGGCCTAAGAAGCGCAACCTAGCTTCAGTGAGTAGGTTTGCTTCTCTTCCCTCAGTCCCTCGTAGCAGAGAGTCTGTTGTCAGCAGAAGCTCTCTGAAAATAAAAAACCTAACTAAAATACTTTCTTATTAGCAAGCTCAGGAGAGCCCACTAAAAGCACCCAGCTCTGGCCGGGCACAGATTCTAACTGAGGTCTGGAGGAGGGGCATAGAGGGAGGAGCCAGTGCACACCAGTAGTACTAATTCTTTCTTAGAGTGCCCAGTCTCCTGCGGAGCCCATCTGTTCCCCATGGTCTTTACGGAGTCCCCAGCATCCACTAGGACGTTAGAGAAAATTTGATTTACCTGCGGTAGCTGTGGAAACCAGGTCCGTCAGCCCATCCCCAAACAATACGTCTCCCTTATAGGGTAGGACTTCCATATGTTTTTTGGAATCCGCATCACCCGTCCATTGGCGAGTCCATAAGGATCGTCTCGCTGAGATAGACATGGCATTGGCTCTGGAAGCTAGCAATCCAATATCCCTTTGACCATCTCTCATAAATAAGACTGCGTCTTTAATATGGGCTAGAATTAACAATATAGTATCTCTATCCATGGTATCAAATTCAGCCGTCAGATCATCTGTCCATGCTGAAATTGCGCTACATACCCATGCCGACACAATAGTCGGTCTTAGCACAGCTCCAGTATGCGAATAAATAGACTTTAAAGTAGTCTCCTGCCTGCGATCTGCAGGATCCTTGAGGGCCGCTGTGTCTGGAGACGTTAGCGCCACTTTCTTGGACAGGCGCGTTAAGGCCTTGTCCACAGTGGGAGGTGATTCCCAACGCCCCCTGTCCTGTTTAGGGAAGGGGTATGCCATATAAATAATTTTTGGGATCTGCGGTCTCTTCTCCGGAGTCTCCCAAGCCTTTTCAAAGAACTCATTTAGTTCATGAGATGTGGGAAAATAAATAATCTGTTTCTTACCCTTAAACATGTGTACCCTTGTGGTCGGGGACCGAGGGTTCATCCACAATATGCAACACATCCCTTATTGCCACAATCATACACTGAATGTTTTTGTCACCTTAGGTTGCAATTTTACTTCATCATAGTCGACACTGGAATCAATGTCCGTGTCGGTAGTAGTGTCCACAATTTGTGCTAAGGGACGTTTTTGCGACCCCGACGGGCCCTGTGAGTCGGTCCAATTCGAGGATTGACCCCCTGATGCCTCCCTGGATTCAGCCTTATCAAGCCTCTTATGTAAAGATGCCACACTTGCATTCAACATATGCCACATGTCCATCCATTCCTGAGTCGGCACCAGCGATGGGGACACACCACTCATTTGCTCCACCTCCTCCTTGGAGAAGCGTTCCGCCTCAGACATGTCGACACGCACGTACCGACACCCCACACACAGGGATCAACCTACAAGGGGACAAAACCCCAACCAGGCCCTTAGGAGAGACAGAGAGAGAGTATGCCAGCACACACCCAGCTCCTAAATAACACCGGAAAAAATAAATGACCAGATAGCGTATATATATATATATATATATATATATATATATATATATATATATATATATATCTCCATCCAATTCCCACTCACTGCGTTACCAATGTGCCCCCCAGCAGGGGAGAGACCGGGGAGCCAGCGTTCTCATGCAGCTTCTGTGGAGAAAATGGCGCTGGTTAGTGCTGAGGATCAAGCTCCGCCCACCCGACGGCGGGCTTCGGTCCCAGTGCAATTGTAATAAAATGGCGGGGGATCTGTGATTTACTGCCTCCGCAGCCTAATCATACTCTTTGTGCATCACACTTTGAGGATTATTGCTGCCCAGGGTGCCCCCCCCCCCCCCTGCACCCTGCACCCATCAGTGCTGCCTCTGTGTGTTGTGTCTGGGAGCAATGGCGCGCAGCGGTACCTCACGAAGACCTGAAGTCTTCTGCCACCTGAGATGTCTTCTATCTTCTCATACTCGCCCGGCTTCTATCTTCCAGCATCTGTGAGGAGGACGGCGGCGCGGCTCCAGGACGAACCCCAGGGCGAGACCTGTGTTCCGACTCCCTCTGGAGCTAATGGTGTCCAGTAGCCTTAGAAGCAGAGCCTGTCAGTTAAGTAGGTCTGCTTCTCTCCCCTCAGTCCCCTGATGCAGGGAGCCTGCTGCCAGCAGTGCTCCCTGAAAATAAAAAACCTAACAAAATTATTTTTCTACAGAAAACTCAGGAGAGCTCTCTGCAGTGCACCCATTCTCCTCTGGGCACAGAATCTAACTGGAGGAGGGGCATAGAGGGAGGAGCCAGTGCACACCCATAGGAAAAGTTCTTTTTAGGTGCCCATGTCTCCTGCAGAGCCCGTCTATACCCCATGGTCCATACGGAGTCCCCAGCATCTTCTAGGACGTAAGAGAAAAAGGCTTTGTAGATGTTTACTATTGTATTGTTCTACTGACATATAGTTTCTTACTGTATTGTCTTACTGACCTATAGTTTCTTACTGTATTGTCTTACTGACCTATAGTTTCCTACTGTATTGTCTTACTGACCTATAGTTTCCTACTGTATTGTCTTACTGACCTATAGTTTCCTACTGTATTGTCTTACTGACCCATAGTTTCCTTCTGTATTGTCTTACTGACCTATAGTTTCCTTCTGTATTGTCTTACTGACCTATAGTTTCCTACTGTATTGTCTTACTGACCTACAGTTTCCTACTGTATTGTCTTACTGACCTACAGTTTCTTACTGTATTGTCTTACTGACCTAGTTTCTTACTGTATTGTCTTACTGACCTACAGTTTCCTACTGTATTGTCTTACTGACCTATAGTTTACTGTATTGTCTAACTGACCTATAGTTTCTTACTGTATTGTCTTACTGACCTATAGTTTATTATTGTATTGTCTTACTGACCTATAGTTTCTTACTGACCTATGGTGTCTTACTGTATTGTTTTACTGACCTAGTTTCCCACTGTATTGTATTACTGAAATACAGTTTCCTTTTGTATTGTCTTACTGACCTACAGTTTCCTTTTGTATTGTCTTACTGACCTACAGTTTCCTTTTGTATTGTCTTACTGGCCTACAGTTTTCTACTGTATTGGCTAACTTACCTGTTTCCTACTGTATTGTCTTACTGACCTAGTTTCCTACTGTTTTGTCTTACTGACCTGTAGTTTCCTATTGTATTGTCTTTACTGACCTATAGTTTCTTCTGTATTGTCTTACTGACCTATAGTTTCCTACTGTATTGTCTAACTGACCTATAGTTTCCTTATGTATTGTCTTACTGACCTATAGTTTCTTCTGTATTGTTTTACTGACCTATAGTTTCTTCTGTATTGTTTTACTGACCTAGTTTCTTCTGTATTGTTTTACTGACCTAGTTTCCTTCTGTAATGTCTTACTGACCTATAGTTTCTTCTGTATTGTTTTACTGACCTATAGTTTCCTACTGTATCACTGTCTTACTGACCTATAGTTTCCTGTCTTACCGACCTATATAGTTTCCTACTGTATTGTCTTACTGACCTATAGTTTCCTACTGTATTGTCTTACGGACCTATATAGTTTCCTACTGTATTGTCTTACTGACCTATTGTTTCTTCTGTATTGTCTTACTGACCTATAGTTTCTTACTGTATTGTCTTAGGGCCCTACACAGTAAAAGATTATCTGTCCAATCTGGCTGATTGGAAAGAAAATCTGGCAATGTCTGGGAGCACATGGCAATTTACTATTTGCTCTCAAAGATTGGAAAACAGACAAAAATGGACTTTCAGTCAAATTGGTTACATTTGTTTCATTAAACCAATTTATCTGAACTTGATTTTGGGAGCAAATGGTTGATTGTCATTTGCTCCCAGACATTGCCAGATTTTCTTTCCAATCAGCTAGATTGGACAGATAATCTTTAAGTGTGTAGGGCCCTTTACTGACCTATAGTTTCTGACTGTATTGTTTTACTGACCTATAGTTTCTTCTGTAATGTTTTACTGACCTATAGTTTCTTCTGTAATGTTTTACTGACCTATAGTTTCTTCTGTATTGTCTTACTGACCTAGTTTCCTTCTGTATTGTCTTACTGACCTATAGTTTCCTTCTCTATTGTCTTGCTGACCTATAGTTTCTTCTGTATTGTCTTACTGACCTATAGTTTCCTTCTCTATTGTCTTGCTGACCTATAGTTTCTTCTGTATTGTCTTACTGACCTATAGTTTCTTCTGTATTGTTGTACTGACCTAGTTTCCTTCTGTAATGTCTTACTGACCTATAGTTTCTTCTGTATTGTCTTACTGACCTATAGTTTCTTCTGTATTGTCTTACTGACCTATAGTTTCTTCTGTAATGTCTTACTGACCTATAGTTTCTTCTGTATTGTCTTACTGACCTAGTTTCCTTCTGTATTGTCTTACTGACCTATAGTTTCCTTCTCTATTGTCTTGCTGACCTATAGTTTCCTTCTCTATTGTCTTGCTGACCTATAGTTTCTTCTGTATTGCCTTACTGACCTATAGTTTCTTCTGTATTGTCTTACTGACCTATAGTTTCCTTCTGTATTGTTTTACTGACCTATAGTTTCCTTCTGTATTGCCTTACTGACCTATAGTTTCTTCTGTATTGTTGTATTGACCTAGTTTCCTTCTGTATTGTCTTACAGACCTATAGTTTCTTCTGTAATGTCTTACTGACCTAAAGTTTCTTCTGTATTGTCTTACTGACCTATAGTTTCTTCTGTATTGTCTTACTGACCTATAGTTTCCTTCTGTATTGTCTTACAGACCTATAGTTTCCTATATACATAGTTTTCCTGTCTATGTATGGTAGGTATGGAAGAGATACCTACCATACATAGACAGTATATATTAGCCTCAGCCTCTCCCTTCTGAAAATGATAATGAATAAGGTGTGTGTGTGGATACCATGCACATGTAACTGATTCTATTTACAGGAAACAATAGGGAGAGCCCACGGATCTCTGGCAGTGTTCTAGATGGTTAAGTATTACACATATGAATATATTTCTTCTAAATAAAATATTTTTCACCCTGATTGATATAATACTGATAGTAAGACAATTCAGTCAATAGTAATCTTTCTTTTAATTAAGTAAGATCCATATATATGAATTTTTAGCGCATAGTTATTAAAGGTTATATTTTAATTGCAATTAAGTTAACAAGAGTGCTCCCAAAAAGGAAGTTTATTTCTTTCTTTCCGGACCGCTCTTCTATGCAGAAGGGAAATATCTGCTGTTTATTGAGAGATGCTCCCTGTAAGGAATTTACCACTTGCAGCTGAAATTGCAAAAGACCCCACCCCTTGCATCAGGTAAATTAATGCCTCCTATGATTAGGACTTCTCCCTTTAAAGCCATTTTAGTGATGTCCAACAATAGATTCCTGTCCAAATCCTGCCCCAGGCCACGTGGTCTAGAGATCACCCCAATGCGAATAATGTCCTTTTTCACGATTTCTGTGGTGACCAAAAGGGCCTGATTTGTCTTCAATATTTTGTATTAATTGAAGTAGCATTTATGCTTTTTTCCCACATACATTGCTACCCTTCCTCCTACACTGACCATTCTATCCTTCCTAAATAAATTGTATCCTGGTATAGCTATGTCCCAGTCATGATTCTCATTGCACTATGACTCTGTAATTGCCACAATATCCAGGTTATCCCTGGTCATTATCACAATTAGCTCTGTAATTTTGTCTCCTAATCTCCTAGCATTTGCACACATAGCTTTAAGAATTATGTCTGTGCATCTGTTATTAGTAGCCATGTCCAGACAGTACAAAATAAATGACAAGTTTAAAGTTGAAATTACCTGTTTGGTGATGTTGTTCAGTATTTGGTATTTGTTTTTTTAACTAATCAGGAATCACAAACTGTCCTTTACACCACGACTACACCTCACTAAATGAAAAGATATAGTAAACATGACACAAATGGCCAAATAGGTCTACTATATACAAGGAGTTTTTTAATACCTGCATCATCTAACAAAATGAAGGTTATTTAATAAATGGTTGCTAAACTGAGAAATTTAGATCCCATACAAATTAGGCGCTTTACAAAAAACACACTACTACTTATATATGATCCCTAAAAACTTCTGCTTGTTACTTTTAATAACACTATAGTGATGTGTGTAATAACTCTCTTCATCTGATGTTTGTCATGGATAACCTTGTGTTATAAACACCCAACTGAGAACTGGGATGATGGCAGAGGATGGTGTAGAATAAGAGATTGCTGTAGTGACTGAGCAATGAGAATATGTTACTTCTGTAATAAGTGTTTATTACTCACCTGTGCTGATATCTGTAGGGATCTCCTCCTCCTTACACTGCTGATCACCCCTCACATACGTCTCTTCTTCTCCCTCTGTATCTTCTGTCATCATATCAGTCGCATATGTCTTTTCTTCTCCCTCTGTATCTTCTGCCTTTATATCAGTCACATACGTCTCTTCTTCTCCCTCTGTATCTTCTGTCATCATATCAGTCACATACGTCTCTTCTTCTTCCTCTGTATCTTTTGCCTTTATATCAGTCACATACGTCTCTTCTTCTCTCCTTATATCTTCTGCCTTTATATCAGTCACATACGTCTCTTTTTCTTCCTCTATATCTTCTGCCTTTATATCAGTCACATATGTCTCTTCTTCTCTCCTTATATCTTCTGCCTTTATACGAGAAAGACGTTCTACCTAAATAACCCAAAAAAATATGATTTTGGTACTTACCGATAAATCCATTTCTCTGAATCCTCTAGGGGACACTGGAGTCTTATACAGTAGGGGTGTGAAGCTTGCAACCGGAGGTGTGGCACAATCTAAAATTAGCATTGTCTGCACAGCTGGCTCATTCCCCCTTCACATCCCTCCTCCATCAGTTTGAAAAATTTGACTGAGAGAATAGGACATGATACTATAGGACTTGGCGAGGAACCGAACCGTACAACAAAGCAAACAGCATCCAAGAAACTCTTAACAGAAAAACCAACGCTGTTTGCACGAACTGTTTGAACAAGAACTTTGAACACAGCATGTTGACAGCACCGAGGCGGGCGTCCAGTGTCCACTAGAGGATTCAGAGAAATGGATTTATCGGTAAGTACCAAAACCCTCTTTTATCTTTCATCCACTAGGGGACACTGGAGTCTTATACAGTAGGGGACGTCCCAAAGTTATCCCCAAGGGAGGGAGTGCTGTCGATGGCCTGCAAAACTAAACGTCCGAACTTAGAATTTCCGGACGCCAAGGTATCAAACCTGTAAAAGTTTGCGAATGTGTGGGCTGAAGACCACGTTGTCGCTCTGCAAAATTGAGTAGTGGAAGCACCTCGAATAGCCGCCCATGAGGCACGCACTGATCTGGTATTATGAGCACCAGTCTGAACTGGAAACTGCTTACCACAGGAAATATTAGCTTGCCGATTGGCAAAGCTATTCCATCTAAACAAAGACTGCCTAGATGCTGGCCAACCATTCTTTGGACCAAACCAATGGTCCGACCTTCTAAAGGACGACGTAACTTGTAGTATATTCGTAAGCTCGGACAACATCCAAAGACACGTCCCCATCTGCGAATCCCTGAAAGGATGGGACCACAATCGGTTGGTTTACCTGAAACGACCTTAGGAAGAAAATCCGCTCATGTACGGAGTTTGGCCTTATCCTTCTGGAAAATTAACAAAGGACTCTAACCTGATAGGGCTCCTTACACCGAAACCCTTCCGGCCGAAGCCAAGGCAAGTAATAACGTGACCTTCCAAGAGAGATATTGCAGGTCTGTTCTTTCCAACGGCTCAAAAGATGGTGATCTCAAAAATTCCAACTACAAATCTAAGTCCCTCTGCGCAGTGGGAGGACGGAAAGGAGGTTGTATCCTCAGAACCCCCTGTAAAAAGGTTTAAACCTCTTCTAAGGACGCTAACCGCTGTTGAAATAGGATGGAGAGAGCCGAAACTTGAACCTTCAAGGAACCTAGTCTTAGTCCTTCACCTAGACCAGCTGGAGTGAAAAGTAGAAGTCTGGGTAAGTGGACGTTCGTCTAATTCTACCCATGTTCCTAACACCAGTCCATGTACTTCTTCTAATGTCTGCAGTCGTACATGGGTGTCACCGGCTTTCGAGCAGCGATCATCTTTAGGAATAGCTATTCTTGGTATCCCTCTCACTCTTAAGATCCGGGTCTCAACAGCCACGCCATTAAACGTAGCCTGTTCAGGTCTGAGTGGAGGAACGGCCCGATATAGCCGGTCCTCCCTTCGAGGTAACCGCCAAGGGTCCTCCGCTAGTATCCCCCGTAAGTCCGAGTACCAACCTCTACAGGGCCAACTTGGTGCTATGAGAATTGCCCATACTCGCTCTCGTATTACCCCTTTTTGGAGAATTCGGGGTATGAGTGGGAAAGGCGGAAAAATGTAAACCCTTCTGTAACACCAAGGAAGTGTCAGCGTGTCCACTTCCTCTGCTGCTGGATCTCTTGTCCTGGACACATACCTGGGCAGCTAATGATTTTGTCGAGACGCCATCAGGTCCACCTGAGGTAGACACCATCTACTCACCATCATGTCGATGATCTGTGTAAGCACCGCTCGCCTGGATGCAGTCCTGGCGACTGTGATAATCTGCTTTCCGGTTCACTGTTGACCACTGACTATATCTTCAGCTAAGGGAAGCGAATTGTAAACTGCTTCTCAGTTCGAGAATGGTTATGGGTAACCCGCTCTCCAGTAAAGTCCATTTGCCCTGAAAGTGATGGGTCTCTAGGACAGCTTCCCCAACCTCTGAGACTGGCATTTGTTGGGAGAATTCTCCAATCCTAAATTCCAAATTCTTGCCTGCTGCAAGGTTTTAGTGGAACGACCACCCAATTAAGGAGATCCGTATCTCTTGTGGAAATCGGATCCTTCGATGCAGGAGCCAGTGTTACCCTGGTCCCTGAGCAGTAACGTTCATTGGGAATGGTCGTAAGTGAAGTCAGCTGTACTAGAGAGCCTTGAAAGACGTCACCATCATCCCAAGAAGTTGCACAGAGAGGTGCAGGGAGACCGTCTGTGTCCTCAGTACCTGAGTCACTAGCCTCTGTAGGTCCTGGAACGTGTTCTCTGGTAAGAAAGCCCTCAATCTTACTGTGTCCAAGATGAGATATAGGAATGGAATCCGTTGCATTGGTCTGAGGTTAGGTTTCTGGAAATTCACCATTCACCCATGTTGAATGAGAAGTTGATAAGATGTCTGAGCATCCTTGATGAGCCGTTCTTGAGAGGAGGCTTTGATCAGGAGATCGTCTCAATCCTGCCACCATTACTGCCATGATCCTCGTAAAAGAGTCCTGGGGCTGATGATAGACCGAATGGTAGGACCCTTCATTTGGAAAGGATCCTGCACCAGTGCAAATCTTAAGTAAGCTTGGTGGGGGGTCCAAATCGGAATATGCAGGAATGCATCCCTTATGTCCATGGATACCATTAACTGTCCTAGTTCCAAACCTGCAATAACTGACTGTTATTTAATGAGCGTCCTTTGAAGCCTGGCACAGATAAGCAGCTAATTCTCCAATATGCTCTGCTACTGAGAAACCTCCTCCATGCTACCTATTCACGCCCAGTCCATGTGACAATGTGCTGGTACAAAAATTGCTTTTGATGCAGTGTGCAACCTGACATATCCTTTAAGGTGGTCACGCTAGGCCTAGGTGACATTGCCTTGTTTGAAAATGCCCAGTAGGCCATTTAACCATTACACTTTTTGATAAAGGATTCTTAAATTCAAACCTCCTTGGCACTTGAAAGCGTTTATCAGGCTGCTTCCAAGCATTCGCCATCTGAGTCTGGGGAGTTCTAGGAACAGGGAGCACTACTGGCAACGATTGTGGGATACGAATCAATCGAAAACTCTCTGTATCCTTAACTTCTTACTCCCTGAAGTTTAGGGTCTCTATAACCGCTTCTATAAGGTAATCTAAACTCCTGATCTAAGGCAGACTTAAGTATCTTGCCACTTTATCTATAATAAGACCTTCTTCCTCCTTCGTGTAAGATGAGGATGGTTCTCTTAATCGACTTGTTCGCATTTCTTTATGCTTGCGCAGGAGGGATTAATTTAAATCAGAAATTCCTCCATAGTCTTTGAGAATCCCTCAGTCCTTTCCGACTGCTGTTTGCGGGATTCTGACATTTCCTTTGAAATACCTGTTAGGGCTTGCTCCCATGACCTTGGCGGAGCCTTCCTCCCGTGCTGGACGCCCTTAACTAGACAGGCAACGCATACCCAGGAGCCGCTCACCCTTGCTCATCTTACTACATTTTGTGGAAACATAATAAGTCTTAGTGTTGGTGGTAAGTGCTTTTGACATTTGAAGCCGTACCCCACAGAGCGCTCTTCAGTGCTTCCCCCCTTTATAATAGGAACAGAAAGACGGTAACGGGTGCTGGGAGTAAAGGTACACTGGATCCCCCTAGCTGGATCTTTCTAAACACTACACACAAAACAAAAAAATAACAATTTATAATAATAATATCACCAGCCTCGTTGCAACCCTCACACACCCAAATGTATTTCAGTTCTGAGGTCGGGGTTGTGATCCAGTCGTTCCCATAATTTCATCGGGATCTTTTGTTTAGAAGTCCCTTGAAAATCTAAAGCATAAAAATGCCTGTCAGAATCCATTGAAAATCCATTGCAGCAGAGTCCTAAACACAAATGTCCAGTAGAGGGAGCAGTTGCTCTATTATAATAACCCGTCCCTCTGCTCTGACCGGCCAGGAAGCCCGTCTATTCTAAAGGTAATAACGCCTGAGAGAGTCCTAAATACAAATGTCCAGTAGAGGGAGCAGTTGCTCTATTATAATAACCCGTCCCTCTGCTCTGACCGCCCAGGGAGCCCGTCTATTCTAAAGGTAATAACGCCTGAGAGAGTCCTAAATACAAATGTCCAGTAGAGGGAGCAGTTGCTCTATTATAATAACCCGTCCCTCTGCTCTGACCGGCCAGGAAGCCCGTCTATTCTAAAGGTAATAACGCCTGAGAGAGTCCTAAATACAAATGTCCAGTAGAGGGAGCAGTTGCTCTATTATAATAACCCGTCCCTCTGCTCTGACCGCCCAGGGAGCCCGTCTATTCTAAAGGTAATAACGCCTGAGAGAGTCCTAAATACAAATGACCAGTAGAGGGAGCAGTTGCTCTATTATAATAACCCCTCCCTCTGCTCTGACCGGCCAGGAAGCCCGTCTATTCTAAAGGTAATAACGCCTGAGAGAGTCCTAAATACAAATGTCCAGTAGAGGGAGCAGTTGCTCTATTATAATAACCCCTCCCTCTGCTCTGACCGGCCAGGAAGCCCGTCTATTCTAAAGGTAATAACGCCTGAGAGAGTCCTAAATACAAATGTCCAGTAGAGGGAGCAGTTGCTCTATTATAATAACCCGTCCCTCTGCTCTGACCGCTCAGGGAGCCCGTCTATTCTAAAGGTAATAACGCCTGAGAGAGTCCTAAATACAAATGTCCAGTAGAGGGAGCAGTTGCTCTATTATAATAACCCCTCCCTCTGCTCTGACCGGCCAGGAAGCCCGTCTATTCTAAAGGTAATAACGCCTGAGAGAGTCCTAAATACAAATGTCCAGTAGAGGGAGCAGTTGCTCTATTATAATAACCCCTCCCTCTGCTCTGACCGGCCAGGAAGCCCGTCTATTCTAAAGGTAATAACGCCTGAGAGAGTCCTAAATACAAATGTCCAGTAGAGGGAGCAGTTGCTCTATTATAATAACCCGTCCCTCTGCTCTGACCGCCCAGGGAGCCCATCTATTCTAAAGGTAATAACGCCTGAGAGAGTCCTTTTGGCGCCTCTATTCATTTAAAAATGGCCGCCATTTATTTAATAAATATATATTACTAAGGCTCTCTGGGTCCTTCCTAGGGTCACTCTACCCCCTTAACGGCTGCCCCAGGCCGGGCTTACTAGCAAGAGGGTCAGTTTCTATTAACTTCCCCCTTTGTCGTCACCCTCAGCCCTCCGCTGGCGGCGGGAAGGGACGAGAGATCATCTGAGCGGGCGGTGGACCCACTTCCCAAGCGCCCGTAGTGTGTGTGATGCTGCTACTGACAGGAGCGCTGTGTATCCCTCCGCTGGCGGTGGGAGAGGGCGAGAAACCATTTCAGCGTGTGGCGGGAGGTCAGTGCGCGTCCCCGCTGTATGTGAGGATGCCGCCGCTGACAGCCGCGATGCGTCTCCCTCCGATGTAGAGGGGGGGGGGGGGGGGAGCTGACATGCAGCGGGAGTAGAAGCCAGCCAGGGAGTGTTTGAGCATGCGCTGTGTGTATAAAAGAAGTCGGGCGGCGGGGGAGCTGCGCTGCTAGTCTGCCAGGACATAAGTTACAGGAAGCCTGGAGGCAGCAGCGTGCACACTGGCCAGATAATAATAATTATTTAAACCTCAAGTTATGGGAATTGGAAGGAGTCTGCTAATAGCCTCTTCCTTTCTATCTAAAGCCCATATTAACCACCAGTACTCACTGCCCATGGAAATGCTGACTCTGTGCTCCGGATTTTCCATAGAGAGATGCAGATCCCTTTATATGGGATCATTGTCTCTCTAATTCAAAGGCTTTTGTCCCCCTTTTCATTAGGTTGACGCAGCCTGAGTTTTCTGTAATGTTACCTCCTAGGCACAATTTTTCAAACTGAGGGAGGAGGGATGTGAAGGGGGAGGAGCCGTCTGTGCAGACAATGCTAATTTTAGATTGTGCCACACCTCCGGTTGCAAGCTTTAGACCCCTACTGTATAAGACTCCAGTGTCCCCTAGTGGATGAAAGAGAAATACAATTTAAATTGAGGTGAAACAGTATAATATGATTGTATAAGACACATACAGCTTCTCTACACATTAGATCCAAGGATATTAAAAGAACTTAAAGAGGTGCTGGTAGCACCATTGACAGAATTATTCAACCAGTCATTAGCTACAGGAGAAATTCCAGGGGACTGGAAAAGAGCAAACGTAGTCCCACTGCACAAAAGTGTAAGCAAGGAAGAGGCAAACAACTACAGACCAGTGAGTCTTACATCAGTAGTAGGGAAATTGATGGAAACACTCTTAAAAGAAAGAGTTGTAGATTATCTCAAATCCGGCAATTTACTGGATCCCAAACAGCATGGATTCACTGGGGGAAGATCATGTCAAACAAATCTTATTGACTTTTTTGATTGTGTGACTAAAGTGATGGATAAAGGTGGAGCCATGGATATACCTTATCTAGACTTTAGTAAGGCTTTTGACACAGTCCACATCGCAGACTGCTAAATAAACTTGAAAGTTTGGGATTGGATATTAGGATTATTGAATGGATAAGATCTTGGTTACATGATAGAAAACAGAGAGTTGTGGTAAATGGAGTGCATTCACAGGAGGGAAATGTTACCAGTGGAGTACCCCAGGGATCTGTACTTGGACCAGTGCTTTTTAATATCTTTATTGGCGACATTGCAAATGGCATTAAAGGGAAAGTATGCCTTTTTGCAGATGACACAAAGGTATGCAACAGGGTAGACACACCAGGTGGGGCAAAACAAATGATTGAGGATCTAGGTAGACTAGAGGAATGGTCAAGAGTCTGGCAATTACAGTTTAATGCCAAAAAATGCAAAATCATGCACTTGGGTCTCAAAAATCCTAAAGCTAAATATAGTATTAATGGCACTATACTGGAAACTACTGAGGAGGAAAGGGATCTAGGAGTCACTATTTCAGGTGATATAAAGGCAGATAAGCAATGTAACAAAGCAATGAGAAAGGCTAGTCAGATGCTTGGCTGCATTGGGAGAGGAATCAGTAACAGAAAGAAAGAAGTAATAATGCCACTGTATAGGTCATTGGTACGGCCTCATCTAGAATACTGTATTCAGTTCTGGAGGCCATATCTTCAAAAGGATATTAATACATTAGAAACTGTACAAAGGAGGGCAACTAAAATGGTGCATGGCCTACATCACAAAACATACCCAGAAAGACTAAGAAATCTCAATATGTATAGTTTGGAGCAGAGAAGGGAAAGGGGGGACATGATAGAAACTTTCAAATATATGAAGGCTTTTAACAAAGTCCAGGAGGGAAACATTCTCCAAATGAAGAGAAGCAATAGGACACGAGGACATGCACTGAGACTGGAGGGGGCGGGAGGTTCAGGGGAAATTTGCGGAAAAATTATTTCACAGAAAGGGTAGTGGACAAGTGGAATAGCCTCCCATCAGAGGTGGTAGAGGCTAAGACAGTAGAGCAATTTAAACATGCATGGGATGGACATAAGGATATCCTTACAAAGAAATAAGGATCAAATAAGGTTAGTGATAAAAAAAATAAAAAAATAAGGGGCAGACTAGATGGGCCAAGTGGTTCTTATCTGTCGACAAATTCTATGTTTCTATAGTGACAGTCACTTTGGTATATTTGGGAGACCCTAAATCCCACCTACCTGATCCTCCTGTGAGGTTCTGTGATTCTCCTCTGTACAATACTGGGAATACAGAGGACGGGGACGTCTCACTGGGGTATATCTGTTACTGGGTCCATCTGTAGGAGACACACATTGACTGAGTACAGTGTATATATGTGATTATCAGGTGATGTGTGTATATAGGGGCCCCCATACCTGCTCTCCCCTGTACAATACATGACAGTCTCCTCTTACCCAGTGATGTGAGGGGCCGGTGATTCTCCATCATCACGTCCTTGTACAGACCCCTGTGTTCCTCTATATACTCCTCCTCCTGCATGGAGACATAGACAGTGACATCCTGACATATTATAGGAACCAGACACACACAGTGATACAGTAATCACCCAGACACATCCCCCGGTGTTACTGTATAATGCCCCATTCCCAGCAGTCACCTCTCCAGTCATCACCCAGACACGTCCCCTGGTGTTACTGTATAATGCCCCATTCCCAGCAGTCACCTCTCCAGTCATCACCCAGACACATTCCCCGGTATTACTGTATAATGTCCCCTTCCCAGCAGTCACCTCTCCAGTCATCACCCAGACACATCCCCCGGTGTTACTGTATAATGTTACATTCCCAGCAGTCACCTCTCCAGTCATCACCCAGACACGTCCCCTGGTGTTACTGTATAATGTCCCATTCCAAGCAGTAACCTCTCCAGGCATCACCCAGACACATCCCCTGGTGTTACTGTATAATGTCCCATTCCCAGCAGTCACCTCTCCAGTCATCACCCAGACACATCCCCCGGTTTTACTGTATAATGCCCCATTCCCGGCAGTCACCTCTCCAGTCATCACCCAGACACATTACCCGGTGTTACTGTATAATGCTCCATTCCCGGCAGTCACCTCTCCAGTCATCACCCAGACAAGTCCCCTGGTGTTACTGTATAATGTCCCATTCCCAGCAGTCACCTCTCCAGTCATCACCCAGACACATCCCCCGGTGTTACTGTATAATGTCCCCTTCCCAGCAGTCACCTCTCCAGTCATCACCCAGACACATCCCCCGTTGTTACTGTATAATGCCCCATTCCCAGCAGTCACCACTCCAGTCAGCAGTTGAATGATCTTGTTGGTGAGTTCCAGGATCTTCTTGTCATTGTGTCTCTCATGTGTCAGTGAGTGAGGTGGAGGCACCGTGATTGGGCTCTGGGTTCTACTCAGTCCTCCTGATACACGGGGATGGCTGCTGGGTGTCTCACACCCATTGGATGTCTTCTTCACTATTGTGTAATCCTGTGTAATGGTGGAGACATCAAATATCAATATATACACTCCCAGATCCCATCACCTCCCCAGTCATGTCCCTGTATTATTACTATAGATATAAGTGACGTCACTATGAAGCTGCAAGATCCCTTAACCTCCTCAGTCGTGTCCCTGTATTATTACTATAGATATAAGTGATGTCACTGTCAGGCTCCAAGACCCCCTCACCTCCCCAGTCATGTCCCTGAATTATTACTAAAGATATAAGTGATGTCACTGTGACACTCCAAGATTCACTCACTTCCCCAGTCATGTCCCTGTTTTATTACTATAGACAAAAGTGACATCACTGTGATGCTCCCAAACCCCTCACCTACGCAGTTATGTCCCTGTATTAATACTATAGATATATGTGACGTCAAAGTGATGCTCCCAGATCCCTTCACCTCCCCAGTCATGTCCTTGTATGATTACTATAGATATGTGATGTCACTGTGACACTCCCAGATCACCTCACCTCCCCTGTCATGTCCATGTGTTATTACTATAGATATGTGACATCACTGCGTCACTACCAGATCCCCTTCCCTCCCCAGTCATGTCCCTGTATTTACTATAGATATGTGATGCTACTGTGACAATCCCAGATCCCCTCACCTGCCCAGTCACATCACTGTACTATTACTATAGATATAAGTGATGTCATTGTGATGCTCCCAGATCCCCTCACCTACCAAGTCATGTCCCTGAATTATTGCTAAAGATATAAGTGATGTCACTGTGACACTCCCAGATTCACTCACTTCCCCAGTCATGTCCCTGTTTTATTACTATAGACAAAAGTGACATCACTGTGACGCTCCCAAACCCCTCACCTCCGCAGTTATGTCCCTGTATTAATACTATAGATATATGTGACGTCAAAGTGATGCTCCCAGATCCCTTCACCTCCCTAGTCATGTCCTTGTATTATTACTATAGATATAAGTGATGTCACTGTGACACTCCCAGATCACCTCACCTCCCCTGTCACGTCCATGTGTTATTACTATAGATATGTGACATCACTGCGTCGCTACCAGATCCCCTTCCCTCCCCAGTCATGTCCCTGTATTTACTATAGATATGTGATGCCACTGTGACGATCCCAGATCACCTCACCTCCCCAGTCATGCCCCTGTGTTATTGCTATAGATATGTGACATCACTGCGCCGCTCCCAGATCCCCCCACCTCCGTAGTCAAGTCCCTGTATTTACTATAGATATAAGTTACTTAACAGTAACGCTTTAAAATCCTCTCACCTCCCCAGTCATGTCCCTGTATTATTACTATAGATGAGTGACGTCACTATGAATCTCCAAGATCCCATCACCTCCCAAGTCAAGTCCCTGTATTATTACTATAGATATACGTGATGTCACTGTAATGCTCCCAGATCCCCTCACCTCCCCAGTGACATCCCTGTATTATTACTATAGATATGTGACCTCACTGTGATGCTCTGATTCCCTAACATCCCCAGTCATATTCCTGTATTATGACTATAGATATTAGAGATGTCACAGTGACGCACCCAGATCCCCTCACCTCCCCAGTCATGTCCCTGTATTATTACTATAGATATAAGGTCACAGTGATGCTTCCAGATCCTATCACCTCCCCAGTCATGTCCCTGTATTATTACTATAGATATAAGTGATGTCACTGTGACACTCCTAGATCCCCTCACCTCCCCAGTCATGTTCCTGTATTATTACTATAGATATAAGGTCACAGTGATGCTCCCAGATCCCCTCACCTCCCCAGTCATGTCCCTCTATTATTACTATAGATATAAGGCCACAGTGATGCTCCCTGATCCCCTCACCTTCCCAGTCATGTCCCTGTATTATCACTATAGATATAAGGTCACTGTGACGCTCCCAGATCCGCTCACCTCCCCAGTTATGTTCCTGTATCATTACTAAAGATATAAGGTCCCTGTGACACTCCCAGTTCCCCTTACCTCTCCAATCATGTCCCTGTATTATTACTATAGATATGTGATGTCACAGTGATGCTCCCAGATCCCCTCACCTCCCCAGTCATGTCCCTGTATTATTACTATAGATATAAAGTCACAGTGATGCTCCCAGATCCCCTCACCTCCCCAGTCATGTCCCTGTATTATTACTATAGATATAAGGTCACTGTGACGCTCCCAGATCCACTCACCTCCCCAGTCAGTAGGTAGATGATCTCCAGGGTGATATTTATTATCTTTTCAGTCCTGTGACTCCTGTCCTTGTCCATCCTTTGTGAATCAGAGAGAATACAGAACGTGTAATGTGTAATAAAGACTCCGTTCCCCACAGCTGGAGTTCCTTGGAATAAATATAATACATAAAACATATTGCACATGTAACATAGTAAATATAAAATAGAGTGGTCATTAAGTCTCCTATTTGCTCACAGCCACAGAGTCCTGGTCAGTGTCTCCAAGGTTCCTGTGACCCAGCACCATAAGGCTGTACTGCATAGTGGGACTGATCTAGAGTGTAGCGCTATTGTGGGTGGAGTCACAATGAACTGATGTTCGGTACACCGCTCATGTGCAGGACCCGTACGGAGCATGTGCTCTATGTGTCCTGAGTTGTCAGACGAGTATGGCTGCAGCCATGAAGTGGTGTAAGGGTGAGAATTGGTTGTGAAGGGACAGGGTCTCCTGAGGGAAATTTCATGGCCTCATTCATGGAGCTGCGGTGTACAGTCTCTGTGACCTCAGGATTCACAGATCCAGCTGATGGTGTAGCAAAGGTGGCAGAAGACAGGCAAGGAGGTGGCAGAAGACAGGAGGTGGAAAGGCGGCAGGAGACAGGCAGGGAAAAGGTTGCAGGAGACAGGCAGGGGAAAGGTTGCAGGAAACAGGCAGGGGAAAGGTTGCAGGAGACAGGCAAGGAGGTGGCAGGAGACAGGGAGGGGGTGGCAGGAGACAGGGGAAAGGCGGCAGGAGACCGGCCAGGGGGAGCAGGAGACAGGGAAAAGGCGACAAGCAGGGAAAAGGCGGCAGGAGACAGGCAGGTGGGCTGCAGGGTGGAGGTGGCAGGAGACAGGCAGGGGAAAGGCGGCAGGAGACAGACGGGGTAAAGGCAACAGGAGACAGGCAGGGGAAAGGCGGCAGGAGACAGGCAGGGGAAAGGCGGCAGGAGACATTATTTGTTCTCAGGAGATTGAATAATTTCTTAATCATTTGTAATAAAAGTTATATTTTACTCTTTGAGAATATCTAATTATTTCTTCACAAGAGTGGGCCCACAAAGAAGTCTACTTTCTTTCTCTTGTCACTGTGACACTCCCAGGTCCCCCTCACCTCCCCAGTCATGTCCCTGTATTATTACTATAGATATAAGGTCACAGTGATGCTCCCAGATCCCCTCACCTCCCCAGTCATGTCCCTGTATTATTACTATAGATATAAGTGACATCACTGTGACACTCCCAGATCCCCTCACCTCCCCAGTCATGTCCCTGTATTATTACTATAGATATAAGTGATGTCAAAGTGACACTCCCAGATCCCTTTACCTCCCCAGTCATGTACCTTTATTACTATAGATCTAAATGATGTCACTGTGACACTCCCAGGTGTGTGATATACATTTTCTTCATACTGCTTCAATTATCATCTGTTACACATGCCAGGGATATTATGGTCTCTGCTTTAATATATCCGAGAATTTGAGCAATATTTTCAATCCCCACAGTTTCATATAATAAAATGAATAATAATAATAATAATAACAACGACACTAAAGGCTGCACCCCAGCATAAAAATAATAACATGTCTTTATTAACAGGACACCACAGGTTGCTCCTCCAGTATAATAATAATAAAAGGACACCACAGGCTA
The DNA here is from genome assembly GCF_028390025.1 of Pseudophryne corroboree. Lineage (NCBI taxonomy): Eukaryota > Metazoa > Chordata > Amphibia > Anura > Myobatrachidae > Pseudophryne > Pseudophryne corroboree. The sequence goes on along the minus strand of NW_026967579.1, from coordinate 365,061 downwards.
CTCCCCCTGTATAATAATAACAGGACACCACAAGCTGCTCCTCCTGTATAATAATAATAATTACAGGACACCACAAGCTGCTCCCTCTGTATAATAATAATAATAGTAGTAATAATAATAATAATAATAATAACAGGACTATACAAATAATATCAGGACACCACAGGCTCCTCCACCTGTATAATAATAATAATAATAATAATAAAAATAGGACACCACAGGCTGCTCATCCTGTATAATAATAACAAGACACCACAGGCTGCTCCTGCTGTATAATAATAATAATATTAATAACAGGACACCACAGGCCGCTCCCCCTGTATAATAATAATAATAACAGGTCACTACAGGCTGCTCCCCCTGTATAGTAATAATAACAGGACACCACAGGCTGCTCCCCCTGTATAGTAAGACGCCATTACCTGATCTCCACGAACACTGTGAGGCTGCACAAGTCGATGAAAACTCACTTCCTGCATGTGGAACGCACAGTCCGGAAGTAAGGTGGAACGCACAGGCAGGAAGTAGGGTATGATTGGCAACGGCTGCTACCTGGTTACTGGGCCCTCCCCTCCTCCACCCCGCCCAAAGCCCAGCACTCTGTAATGACTATTACCATACATGTCCTCAGTGGAAGAGGCCGGCGGCCATTTTCTTGTAGACCAGTCAGGCATCAGCAATAGGTTCCCTGTCCGTGCAGTGACGGTTGGTTCTATATCGGAGGGGCTGAAGGGACCTTGTGACGTATTGAGGGGAGGAGCTACGTCGACAGGGGGAGGAGCTACGGGCGAACAGGGTACCCGAAAAGTACCCTCGCGGGCTCGCTTCGCTCGTCACGCTTCGGGCACGGTGGCTCGCTCCGCTCCGCTTCGCTCACCTCCTAATTACTAAAGGTAATAGTTGGTGGCGTGGACAGTAGAGGAACTATCCCGCTGGCGTAGCTCCTCCCCCTTGTGTCGTAACTCCTCCCCCAAATGGAAAAGGTCCCTTAGCCCACTTGATTCTAGCATCTACCGTGCAGTGACGTCAGGAGCGGCGGCCATTTTCCCCTGGTCTGAGCTCCGCCTTCCTTCTATCATTCCCACAAGGCAGCAGGAGCAGAGAGCAGCCATTGCTGTGTCTGGCAGCAGGTAATGATATTATTATTATTATTCTATAGGCTGAGCAGCTCTGGTGTCAGGTTCTGTACTACAGGGGGAGCAGCCTCTGGTGCCTTGTTATAGTGCAGCTGGAGCAGCCTCTGGTGCTGCATTATCCCTGTACAGGTGGCTGACACTCTAGTGTCCTATTACTGTAATACAGGTGGCGCAGACCCCGCCGCTGCCGTAATACAGGTGGAGCAGACCCCGCCGTTACCGTAATACAGGTGGTGCACACCCTGCCGTTACCGTAATACAGGTGGCGCAGACCCCACCGTTACCGTAATACAGGAGGCGCAGACCCCACCGTTACCGTAATACAGGTGGAGCAGACCCCGCCGTTACCGTAATACAGGTGGCGCAGACTCCGCCATTACCATTATACAGGTGGCGCAGACCCCGCCGTTACCGTAATACAGGAGGCGCAGACCCCGCCGTTACCGTAATACAGGTGACGCAGACCCCCCCCCCCCCCGTTACCGTAATACAGGTGACGCAGACCCCGCCGTTACCGTAATACAGGTAGCGCAGATCCCGCCGTTACCGTAATACAGGTGGCGCATGCCCCGCCGTTACCATAATACAGGTAGCGCAGACCCCGCCGTTACCATAATACAGATAGCGCAGACCCCCCCGTTACCGTAATACAGGCGGCGCAGACCCCACCGTTACCGTAATACAGGGGGCGCAGACCCCGCCGTTACCATAATACAGGTGGTGCAGACCCCACCGCTACCGTAACACAGGTGGCACAGACCCCGCCGTTACCGTAATACAGGAGGCGCAGACCCCGGTGTTACCATAATACAGGTGGCGCAGACCCCGCCGTTACCGCTATTCTATACATATAATGGCATTATACTATACAGGGGAGCGCTATGTGTTGTCCTACTCTACAGGGGGAGCGAGCTGTGTTGCCCTTTTATACAGGGGGAGGTGCCTGTGGTGTCTTGTTACTATTATTATATAGGGTGAGCGGCATGTATTGTCTTTCTATACAGAAGGAGTGGCCTGTGTTGTCATAATATAAAGGGGTAGCATCCTGTGCTGTCATAGTATACAGGAGTAGCGGCCTGTGTTGTCATAATATACAGGGGTAGCATCGTGTGCTGTCATAGTATACAGGGGCAGTGACCTGTGTTGTCATAATATGCAGGGGGAGCTGCCTGTGTTGTCATAATATACAGGGGTAGCATCCTGTGATGTCATAGTACACAGGGGGAGCGGCCTGTGTTGACATAGTATACAGGAGGAGCGGCCTGTGTTGTCATAATATACAGGGGTAGCATCGTGTGCTGTCATAGTATACAGGGGCAGTGACCTGTGTTGTCATAATATGCAGGGGAAGCTGCCTGTGTTGTCATAATATACAGGGGTAGCATCCTGTGCTGTCATAGTATACAGGGGGAGCGGCCTGTGTTGACATAGTATACAGGGGGAACAGCCTGTGTTGTCATAGTATACAGGAGGAGTGGCCTGTGTTGACATAATATACAGGGGGAGTGGCATTTATTGTCATAATAGACAGGAGGAGTGGCCTGTGTTGTCATAATATACAGGGGTAGCATCCTGTGCTGTCATAGTATACAGGGGGAGCGGCCTGTGTTGACATAGTATACAGGGGGAACAGCCTGTGTTGTCATAGTATACAGGAGGAGCGGCCTGTGTTGACATAATATACAGGGGGAGCTGCCTGTGTTGACACAGTATACAGGGGGAAAAGCCTGTGTTTTCATAGCATGTCCAAACTGCGGCCCTCCAGCTGTTGAGAAACTACACATCCCAGCATGCTGTTAGGGTCTCCTGCCCTGTGCTGCCACGTCGTCATGGCAACCAGGAGACAAGTGCTAGTGGAGTAACCTGAGCGCAGCTGATACTCCGGTTCGGGTCTTTTGCTGTGCAGTGGTTACAGGCTCTGTGCACGGCAGGGGATCCGGTGCTGGTTTTTGTGCTCACAGTCTGTGAGGTCTGAGTGGGGCGTGGACAGCACCTGCTATATAAGGCCTCTTTTCAGGGTAAGCAGATGCTGCTGAATCTTTGTTGGTTAGTCAGTTCATGAAAGTTAGCCAGTACTGTGTAGCTTTCTGTTTGTTTGTTTGTTGCTTACTGCAAATAGGCCTGGGGATTTGGTATTACACTCTGCCAATCCAGACCTAGCAGTAAGACTGGAGTCAGTCGTTTAGCTTGCTGGGGTTCTGTTACTACTCTGTGAACTTAGCAAGTTTGCGGCTGTATTCTAAGACTTGCCTGTCTAATCCTGTCTCACTGTGCTAGGTGTCAGGGGTCAGTTTAGTGGCAGTAAGCTAAAACCTGTGCACTGCAAGTGAGAATCAGGATTGTGGAGACTCTCCTTGTGTCTATCATTCCATCTCTGACCAAGGAGTTTACTGCCACACCCATTGGTAACCCTTTAGGGTTTTGCTGTTGCCCTTAGCAACAGCATTTCGGGTTCTCTACGTATTAAAACACAACATCTTGCTTTTTCCATCTGAGCAGTTCTAATACAAGGGAGATACCCAGTTCCTTAACCTCTGGGCTTCTCTGTTCACTTTGTGTGTATTTTGTTACTCTATCACCTTCTGTGTACGTTATGTCATATTCCCCAGTTTGTCTGTGAGTCCATTTGTTTTGCATAACAGTTCAAACACCAGTACATTCCTGCAGACACTGGAGTGCATAACAGTTCTGACACCAGTACTTTCCTGCAGGCACTGGTGTGCATAACATATTCAGCAGCCTAATACTCCTGTTGAAATTTTGTGGGAATATGGAGCATACCCCTCAAAATACGTTGCAACAGGTGGTCGATCAGGTGCAGGTCCTGACTCGACAATTTAATTATTTGTCCATTAAAATGCACACCTCCCAGGCTGCTGGCGGAGCTCCCGCAGCAGCAGCATCTGCAGGGGTTAAGGAGCCGAAAGTAAATCTCCCGGATCTTTTTTCTGGAGATCGCTCGCAGTTCTTTTGTTTCAAGGAGAGCTGCAAGCTATACTTCCGGCTTAGGCCTCAGTCTTCTGGGTCGGAGATTCAGCGGGTGGGCATAGTGATTTCCTTGCTACAAGGAGACCCACAGGTCTGGGCATATGGGTTGCAGCCTGACTGTCCGTCGCTTAAAAGTGTTGATGCTTTTTTTACGGCACTGGGCATGTTGTATGATGACCCTGACAAGACGGCCTCAGCCGAGGCTCAGATTTCGATCCTTAAGCAAGGGCGAAGGCCAGTTGAGGTTTACTGTACGGAGTTTCGGAGGTTGGCCCATGATACCCAGTGGAATGACCCAGCCCTGAGACACCAGTACCGAAGAGGTCTTTCTAACCAGATAAAGGACCAACTGGTACAATATCCCTTGCCTGATAGCTTGGATCAGCTCATGCAGTTATCCATCCGGGTGGATAGACGGCTGAGAGAGCGTAGGCTTGAAAGGGAGACTGAGATTTCCTTCCTTCCCAAGGGAACCTCAGACTCTGAGGAATTTTCTGAGGAGCCTATGCAGATTGGGGCTACCCGCCTCTCCTCGCGTGAGAAGACGCGGAGGAGACAGCAGGGGTTGTGTTTGTACTGTGGGAATAAAGGTCATGTGGTAGTATCATGCCCAGAAAAGCCGGAAAACTTCAGGGCCTGAGGGTGATGGGAAATATCCTGTCAGGCCAGAAGTCAGAATTTCCCAAGAAGACTTTTATCATTCCGGTGACCTTGAAGATCCTCGGTCAAACTGTCAAGACCGAGGCCTTTGTGGACAGTGGGGACGACGGGGTTTTTATGGAACGCCAATTCGCCCTGAAACACTCTGTTCCCTTAGTACCCTTGGCATCGGAAATTGAGATTTGTGGGTTAAACGGGGAACCATTATCCCAAGGTAAAATTACCTCTTGCACTAGCCAGAGTTCTTTGTTTATTGGAGCCACACACTCTGAAAAATTGTCCTTTCTCTATCGTCCTAGTGGATGCTGGGGTTCCTGAAAGGACCATGGGGAATAGCGGCTCCGCAGGAGACAGGGCACAAAAGTAAAGCTTTCCGATCAGGTGGTGTGCACTGGCTCCTCCCCCTATGACCCTCCTCCAGACTCCAGTTAGATTTTTGTGCCCGGCCGAGAAGGGTGCAATCTAGGTGGCTCTCCTAAAGAGCTGCTTAGAAAAAGTTTAGCTTAGGTTTTTTATTTTACAGTGAGTCCTGCTGGCAACAGGATCACTGCAACGAGGGACTGAGGGGAGAAGAAGTGAACTCACCTGCGTGCAGGATGGATTGGCTTCTTGGCTACTGGACATCAGCTCCAGAGGGACGATCACAGGTACAGCCTGGATGGTCACCGGAGCCGCGCCGCCGGCCCCCTTGCAGATGCTGAAGTAAGAAGAGGTCCAGAATCGGCGGCAGAAGACTCTTGCAGTCTTCTAAAGGTAGCGCACTGCAGCTGTGCGCCATTTTCCTCTCAGCACACTTCACACGCAGTCACTGAGGGTGCAGGGCGCTGGGGGGGGGCGCCCTGGGAGGCAAATGAAAACCTATATATTGGCTAAAAATACCTCACATATAGCCCCCAGAGGCTATATGGAGATATTTAACCCCTGCCATAATCCGTTGAAGAGCGGGAGACGAGCCCGCCGAGAAAGGGGCGGGGCCTATCTCCTCAGCACACAGCGCCATTTTCTCTCACAGAAAGGCTGGAGAGAAGGCTCCCAGGCTCTCCCCTGCACTGCACTACAGAAACAGGGTTAAAACAGAGAGGGGGGGCACTAATTGGCGATATTAATATATATATAAAGATGCTATAAGGGAGAAACACTTATATAAGGTTGTCCCTATATATATTATAGCGTTTTTGGTGTGTGCTGGCAAACTCTCCCTCTGTCTCTCCAAAGGGCTAGTGGGGTCCTGTCCTCTGTCAGAGCATTCCCGGTGTGTGTGCTGTGTGTCGGTACGTGTGTGTCGACATGTATGAGGACGATGTTGGTGAGGAGGCGGAGCAATTGCCTGTAATGGGGATGTCACTCTCTAGGGAGTCGACACCGAAATGGGTGGCTTATTGAGAAAATTACGTGAGAAGGTCAACACGCTGCAAGGTCGGTTGACGACATGAGACGGCCGACAAACAATTAGTACCGGTCCAGGCGTCTCAGAAACACCGTCAGGGGCTTTAAAAACGCCCATTTACCTCAGTCGGTCGACACAGACACAGACACGGACACTGAATCCAGTGTCGACGGTGAATAAACAAACGTATTTCTCATTAGGGCCACACGTTAAGGGCAATGAAGGAGGTGTTACATATTTCTGATACTACAAGTACCACAAAAAAAAGGGTATTATGTGGGAGTGAAAAAACTACCTGTAGTTTTTCCTGAATCAGATAAAATAAACTGAAGTGTGTGATGAAGCGTGGGGTTACCCCGATAGCAAATATTGGCGTTATACCCTTTCCCGCCAGAAGTTAGGGCGCGTTGGGAAACACCCCTTAGGGTGGATAAGGCGCTCACACGCTTATCAAGTGGCGTTACCGTCTCCAGATACGGCCGCCCTCAAGGAGCCAGCTGATAGGAAGCTGGAAAAATATCCTAAAAAGTATATACTGCGACCAGCGATCGCCATCAGCCTGGAGATGCAGTGCTGGGTTGGCTTGGTCGGATTCCCTGACTGAAAATATATTATTGATATAGAGCATTTAATAGGATGCATTCTATATATATGTACGCGAGATGCACAGAGGGATATTTGCACTCTGGCATCAAGATAAGTGCGTTGTCCATATCTCCCAGAAGATGTCATGGACACGACAGTGGTCAGGTGATACAGATCCCATACGGCACATGGAAGTATTGCCGTATAAAGGGAAGGAGTTAGTTGGGGTCGGTCCATCGGACCTGGGGACCACGGCAACAGCTGGGAAATCCAACCTTTTTACCCCAAGTTACATCTCAGTAGAAAAAGACACCGTCTTTTCAGCCTCAATCCTTCCGTTTCCATGAGGGCAAGCGGGCAAAAGGCCAGTCATATCTGCCCAGACATAGAGGTAAGGGAAGTATACTGCAGCGGGCAGCCCCTTCCCAGGAAAGGAAGCCCTCCACCACGTCTGCCAAGTCCTCAGCATGACGCTGGGGCCGTGCAAGCGGACTCAGGTGAGGTGGGGGGGTAGTCTCAAGAGTCTCAGCGCGCAGTGGGATCACTCGCAAGTTGACCCCTAGATCGTACAAGTATTATCCCAGGGGTACAGATTGGAGAGTCGAGACATCTTTTCCTCGCAGGTTCCTGAAGTCTGCTTTACCAACGGCTTCCTCCGACAGGGAGGCAGTATTGGAAAAGATTCACAAGCTGTATTTCCAGCAGGTGATAATCAAAGTACCCCTCCTACAACAAGGAAAAGGGTATTAGTCTTCCACACTATATTGTGGTACTGAAGCCAGACGGCTTGGTGAGACGTAGTCTAAATCTGAAATCTTTGAACACTTACATAAAAAGGTTCAAATCAAGATGGAGTCACTCAGAGCAGTGATAGCGAACCAAAAAGGGGACTATATGGTGTCCCTGGACATCAAGGATTACCTCCATGTCCAAATTTGTCCTTCTCAACAAGGATACCTCTGGTTCGTGGTACAGAACTGTCAATATCAGTTTCAGACGCTGCCGTTGAAGTATCCACGGCACCCCGGGCCTTTACCAGGGTAATGGCCAAAAAGATGATTCTTCAAAGAAAAAAGGCATCTTAATTATCCCTTACTTGGACGATATCCTGAAAAGGGCAAGTTCAAGAGAACAGTTGGACGTCGGAAGAGCACTATCTAAAGTAGTTCTACGACAGCACGAGTGGATTTTAAATATTCCAAATATCGCAGCCGTTTTCCGACGATACGTCTGCTGTTCCTAGGAATGATTCTGGGCATAGTCCAGAAAAAGGTTTTCTCCTGGAGGAGAAAGCCAGGGAGTTATCCGAACTAGTCAGAAACCTCCTAAAACCAGACCAGGTATCAGTGCATCAATGCACAGGAGTCCTGGGAAAAATGGTGGCTTCTTACGAAGCGATTCCATTCGGCAGATCTCACGCAAAAAATTTTTTCAGGGGGATTTGCGGGACGAATGGTCCGGATCGCATCTTCAGATGCATCAGCGGATAATCCTGTCTCCAAGGACAAGGGTGTCTCTTCTGTGGGGGCTGCAGAGTGCTCATCTTCTAGAGGGCAGCACGTTCAGCATTCAGGACTGTGTTCTGGTGACCACGGATGCCAGCCTGAGAGGCTGGGGAGCAGTCGCACAGGGAAGAAATTTCCAAGGAAGTGTGGTAAAGTCTGGAGACTTCTCTCCACATGAATATACTGGAGCTAAGGGCAATTTACAATGCTCTGAGCCTAGGAAGACCTCTGCTTCAAAGTCAACCGGTGCTGATCCAGTAGGACATCATCATACCAGTCGCCCACGTTAACAGACGGGGCGACACAAGAAGCAGGAGGGCAATGATAGCAAGGATTTTTCGCTGGGCGAAAAATCATGTGATAATGCTGTCAGCAGTGTTCATTCCGGGAGTGGACAACTGGGAAGATTTCCTCAGCATGTATGAATTCCATCCGGAAAAGTGGGAACTTAATCTGGAAGTTTCCACATGATTGTAAACCGTTGGGAAAGACCAAAGGTGGTCATGATGGCGTCCCACATGAAGCGCCAGGTCAAGAGACACTCAGGCAATAGCTGGGACGCTCTGGTAACACCGTGGGTGTACCAGTCGGTGTATGTGTTCCATCCTCTGCCTTTCATACCCAGTGTATTGAGAATGATAGGAAGGAGAGGAGTAAGAACTATACTCGTGGCTCCGGTTTGGCCAAGAAGGTCTTGGTACCCGGAACTTCAAGAGATACTAAGAAGGGTCTTGATTCAGCAAGAATCATGTCTGTTCCAAGATTTACCGCAGCTGCGTTGACGCCAGGGCGGGTGAACGCCGGATCCTAAGGGAAAAAGGCATTCCGGAAGAGGTCATCCCTACCCTGGTCAGAGCCAGGAAAGAGGTGACCGCACAACATTATCACCGCTTAGGTGAAAATATGTTCCATGGTGTGAGGCCAGGAAGGCTCCACGGAAGAATTTCAACTAGGTTAATTCCTACATTTCCTGCAAACAGGAGTGTCTATGGGTCTCAAATTGGGGTCCATTAAGGTTCAAATTTCGACTTGTCGATTTTCTTCCAGAAAAGAAATTGGCTTCAGTTCCTGAAGTCCAGAAGTTTGTTAAGGGAGTACTGCATATACAACCCCCCTTTGATGTCTCCAGTGGCACTGGGAGATCTCAACGTAGTTTTGGGATTCCTAAAATCACATTGGTTTAAAACAACTCAAATCTGTGGATTTGATATATCTCACATGGAAAGTGGCCATGCTGTTGGTCCTGGCCGCGGCCAGGCGAGTGTCAGATTTGACGGCTTTGACTCACATAGCCATATCTGATTGTCCATTCGGACAGAGCAAAGCTGCGGACTCGTCCCCAGTTTCTCCTTAAGGTGGTGTCAGCGTTTCACCTGAACCAGCTTATTGTGGTACCTGCGGCTACTAGGGACTTGGAGGACTCCAAGTTGCTGGATGTTGTCAGGGCCCTGAAAATATAGTTTCCAGGTCGGCTGGAGTCAGGAAATCTGACTTGCTGTTTTTCCTGTATGCACCCAACAAGCTGGGTGCTCCTGCTTTTAAGCAGTCGATTGCTCGTTGGATTGGTAGCACAATTCAACTTGCACATTCTGTGGCAGGCCTGCCACAGCCTAAATCTGTTAAGGCCCATTCCACAAGGACGGTGGGCTCATCTTGGGCGGCTGCCCGAGGGGTCTCGGCATTACAACTCTGCCGAGCAGCTACGTGGTCGGGGGAGAACACGTTTGTAAAATTCTACAAATTTGATACCCTGGCAAAAGAGGACCTGGAGTTCTCTCATTCGGTGCTGCAGAGTCATCCGCACTTTCCCGCCCGTTTGGGAGCTTTGGTATAATCCCCATGGTCCTTTCAGGAACCCCAGCATCCACTAGGACGATAGAGAAAATAAGAATTTACTTACCGATAATTCTATTTCTCGGAGTCCGTAGTGGATGCTGGGCGCCCATCCCAAGTGCGGATTATCTGCAATACTTGTACATAGTTATTGCTAACTAAATCGGGTTATTGTTATTGTGAGCCATCTTTTCAGAGGCTCCCCTGTTATCATACTGTTAACTGGGTTCAGATCACAGGTTGTACAGTGTGATTGGTGTGGCTGGTATGAATCTTACCCGGGATTCAAAATTCCTCCCTTATTGTGTACGCTCGTCCGGGCACAGTATCTAACTGGAGTCTGGAGGAGGGTCATAGGGGGAGGAGCCAGTGCACACCACCTGATCGGAAAGCTTTACTTTTGTGCCCTGTCTCCTGCGGAGCCGCTATTCCCCATGGTCCTTTCAGGAACCCCAGCATCCACTACGGACTCCGAGAAATAGAATTATCGGTAAGTAAATTCTTATTTTTATGTGACTGTCTGTACTTTTGCCCCATTGGTGTTGGGGTTACCCTGGTTAAGGGCCCACAATCCTCAATTTGACTGGGTCTCTGGGGAGATTCTTAGTTGGGGTACTGATTGTTTCAGGAGTTGCTTGAGCCTTCCAGTCAGGCTCTCGCAGCTAAGTTTGCCAGGATTGCCAGGGTGTTATGCAGATTTTGCGGACGTGTTCTCCAAAAAAGTTGCAGAGGTACTACCTCCCCATCGCCCCTATGACTGTGCCATTGATTTGTTGCCAAATGCTAAGCTTCCCAAGAGCAGGTTGTACTCCCTGTCACGTCCTGAGACTCAGGCTATGGCAGAGTACATTCAGGAGAACTTGGCTAAGGGATTTATCAGACCTTCACAGTCTCCAGTTGGGTCGGGGTTCTTCTTCGTGGGTAAAAAGGACGGTTCGTTGCGACCCTGAATCGACTTCAGGGAATTGAACCGTATCACGATTAAAAACTCATACCCACTGCCTCTCATTTCGGTCTTGTTTGACCAGCTTCGTACTGCCACCATTTTTTCTAAGATTGACCTACGCGGTGCGTACAATCTAATCCGAATAAGAGAGGGGGATGAATGGAAGACTGCCTTTAATACCCACTCAGGGCATTATGAATATTTGGTGATGCCTTTTGGGCTCTGTAATGCCCCGGCAGTCTTCCAGGATTTCATGAATGATGTGCTCAGGGAATATTTGGATAGATTCTTAGTTGTATACTTAGATGACATCCTAATCTTCTCCTATTCCCTGGAGGAACATCGGAAGCATGTACGCTTAGTCCTCCAGAAACTCAGAGACCACCGGCTTGGGGCGAAGCTGGAGAAGTGCGAATTTGAAGTTCAGCAAATCGCATTTCTAGGATATATTATCTCCCCAGAAGGTTTCCAAATGGAGGGTTCCAAGGTACAGGCAGTCCTGGATTGGGTGCAGCCCACTAGTTTGAAGGCGCTTCAGCGTTTCCTGGGCTTTGCAAATTTTTATAGACGATTTATCGCTGGATTTTCGTCTATAGTGGCGCCCTTGGTGGCACTCACTAAGAAAGGGGCGGATGTTGCTCACTGGTCTTGTGAGGCTAAAGCGGCTTTTGCCCGTCTCAAAAGGGCATTTGTTTCGGCCAAGGTGCTGCGACACCCAGATCCAGAGCGTCCTTTTGTGGTGGAGGTGGATGCCTCTGAGATGGGTATTGGGGCAGTGCTTTCTCAGATGGGAGTGTCTGATAATCGCCTTCATCCCTGTGCTTACTTTTCCCGTAAATTTTCGCCTGCCGAGATGAATTATGACGTGGGTAACCGGGAATTGTTGGCTATTAAGGATGCACTCGAGGAGTGGAGACACTGGCTAGAGGGGGCTAAGTTTGTGGTCTCAATTCTCACTGACCATAAGAATCTGGCATAATTAGAGTCAGCGAAGCGTCTCAATGCCAGGCAGGCACGATGGGCTTTGTTTTTTGCTCGCTTTAATTTTTTGATAACATATCGCCCTGGGTCAAAAAACATCAAGGCTGATGCGCTCTCGCGGAGTTTTGCTCCAATCCAGGAGACCACCGAGGAGCCGTTGCCCATTGTTTCCCCATCATGTATTAAAGTGGGCATTACCCAGGACCTCTTATCATTAGTCCTTAGAGCACAGGAGCAGGCTCCTCCAGACCTTCCGGTAGGTCTTTTGTTTGTGCCTCCTAGGTTAAGACAGCGAGTGTTCCTGGAATTCCATGCCAAGAAGTCGGCAGGTCACCCGGGTATTGCCAGAACTCGGGAGTTGCTATCTAGGGCGGTGTGGTGGCCCTCGGTGGCTAAGGATGTGGATCAGTGGGTTCGGGCATGTGACATCTGTGCCCGAAATAAGACTCCTAGAGGGGTTCCTGTTGGCCCATTACATCCACTCTCTATCCCATCTAAGCCATGGACCCACATTTCAATGGATTTTGTGGTGGACTTGCCCAAATCCTCGGGGATGACAGCCATCTGGGTTGTCGTTGACAGGTTTTCGAAGATGGTGCACTTCGTTCCACTGGTTGGGCTGCCATCAGCCAGACGCCTGTCTGAATTATTTATGCTGCATGTTGTGCGTCTCCACGGGTTGCCACTTGATGTGGTCTCTGACCGCGGATCCCAGTTTGTGGCCAAATTCTGGAGGGCATTTTGTTCCGATCTCCAGATTTCTGTCAGCTTGTCGTCAGGCTACCATCCGCAGTCTAATGGGCAGACTGAAAGGGTGAACCAGTCCTTGGAGCAGTTCCTCAGGTGTTATGTCTCCAAGTGTCAGACTGACTGGGTTGCTCATCTGTCCATGGAAGAGTTTGCCTATAACAACGCGGCTCACTCTGCTACAGGGATCTCTCCCTTCCTTTGTGTGTATGGGCATCATCCTAAGGCCAATTCTTTTGACCCCCTGGACTCCACGCCTGGTGGTTCCTCTGTGGTTTCGGTCCTTAGAGGTATTTGGCGGAAAGTGAAGAAAGCCCTTGTGTCTGTGTCATTAGTGACCAAAAGGGTTTTTGATAAGCGGAAAAGACCCTGCAGCTTCAAATTAGGAGACTTCGTCTGGTTGTCTACCAAGAATTTGAAGTTGAGACAGCCATCTCATATGTTAGGCCCCCGGTTCATCGGCCCTTATAAGATCACTAGGGTTATCAATCCGGTGGCATTTCAGTTAGATCTGCCCCGTTCTTTGGGTATCAATAAAACATTTCATTGTTCCCTTTTAAAACGGGCGATTAGTAATCCTTCTTCCAGTGGAAGACCTTCCCCTCTTCTGATACGTGGCCAGAGGGAGTTTGTTGTTGAAAGGATTCTTGACTCCAAGGTGGTTCGGGGTCGGCTGTCATTTTTGGTGCACTGGAAGGGGTATGGCCCGGAGGAGCGATCGTGGGTGCGCAGTTGTGATCTTCATGCCCCCAGACTGATACGCTCTTTCTTCTCGCAGTTCCCCGATAAACCCGGTGGTAGGTGTTCTTTGACCCCTCGTCAGAGGGGGGGGTACTGTTAGGGTCTCCTGCCCTGTGCTGCCACGTCGTCATGGCAACCGGGAGACAAGTGCTAGTGGAGTAACCTGAGCGCAGCTGATACTTCGGTTCGGGTCTTTTGCTGTGCAGTGGTTATAGGCTCTGTGCACGGCAGGGGATCCGGTGCTGGTTTTTGTGCTCACAGTCTGTGAGGTCTGAGTGGGGCGTGGACAGCACCTGCTTTATAAGGCCTCTTTTCAGGGTAAGCAGATGCTGCTAAATCTTTGTTGGTTAGTCAGTTCATGAAAGTTAGCCAGTACTGTGTAGCTTTGTATTTGTTTGTTGCTTACTGCAAATAGGCCTGGGGATTTGGTATTACACTCTGCCAATCCAGACCTAGCAGTAAGACTGGAGTCAGTCGTTTAGCTAGCTGGGGTTCTGTTACTACTCTGTGAACTTAGCAAGTTTGCGGCTGTATTCTAAGACTTGCCTGTCTAATCCTGTCTCACTGTGCTAGGTGTCAGGGGTCAGTTTAGTGGCAGTAAGCTAAAACCTGTGCACTGCAAGTGAGAATCAGGATTGTGGAGACTCTCCTTGTGTCTATCATTCCATCTCTGACCAAGGAGTTTACTGCCACACCCGTTGGTAACCCTTTAGGGTTTTGCTGTTGCCCTTAGCAACAGCATTTCGGGTTCTCTACGTATTAAAACACAACATCTTGCTTTTTCCATCTGAGCAGTTCTAATACAAGGGAGATACCCAGTTCCTTAGCCTCTGGGCTTCTCTGTTCACTTTGTGTGTATTTTGTTACCCTATCACCTTCTGTGTACGTTATGTCATATTCCCCAGTTTGTCTGTGAGTCCATTTGTTTTGCATAACAGTTCAAACACCAGTACATTCCTGCAGACACTGGAGTGCATAACAGTTCTGACACCAGTACTTTCCTGCAGGCACTGGTGTGCATAACAAATGCCCTGAAACAGCTTTAGCATTCTCTGCCTTATACTATCTAGTACTGGTGCCCCTTTCACCTTATAGCACACTGAATGAGCCTAAATTCACATTGTAGCACACTGAATGAGCCGACATTCACATTGTAGCACACCGAATGAGCCGACATTCACATTGTAGCTCACTGAATGAGCCGACATTCACATTATAGTACACTGAATGAGCCGAAATTCACATTATAGCACACTGAATGAGCCGAAATTCACATTGTAGCACACTGAATGAGCCGAAATTCACATTGTAGCACACTGAATGAGCCGACATTCACATTGTAGCACACTGAATGAGCCGACATTCACATTGTAGCACACTGAATGAGCCGAAATTGTGACAGCAGGGACAGCCAGAGTGACAGCAGGGACAGCCAGAGTGACGACAGGGAGAGAGACAGTGATGACAGGGAGAGTGACGACAGGGAGAGTGACGACAGTGATGACAGGGACAGTGACGACAGGGAGAGTGACGACAGTGACAGCTGGGAGAGAGGTGACAGCAGGGGAACATTACCTTTATTTGTTGCGGGCAGCAGTGAGCGGTGGGCTGCTGGCGACGTCGGGTGGCTAGTGGCTGGCACCAGGAGGCTGGTGGTGGGCGGCTGGCGTCGGTGAGCGGCTGTGAGCTACTACAGTGCTCTACACAGCCGCCGGCTGCCGCGCAGGGACGGGGAGCACCATGTGCAGCAGGATGGCCACTTCCCTCGCCACTTTCATGGGCCCATTTCCGGGTCAGTGGAAGAAGTGGCGGGGTATACCATACCGCCGTATACCGCCCCATTTCCACCACTGAATAGTAATAGTACAGGGACATGACTGGGGAGGTGACGGGATCTGGGAATGTCACAGTGACATCACTTATATCTATAGTAATAATACAGGGACATGTCTGGGGAGGTGAGAGGATCTGGGAATGTCACAGTGACATCACTTATATCTATAGTAATAATACAGGGACATGTCAGGGGAGGAGAGGGAATCTGGGAGCATCACAGGGACATCACTTATATCTATAGTAATAATACAGGGACATGACTGGGGAGGTGAGGGGATCTGGGAGTGTCACAGTAACAACTTATATCTATAGTAATAATACAGGGACATGACTGGGGAGGTGAGGGGATCTGGGAGTGTCACAGTAACAACTTATATCTATAGTAATAATACAGGGACATCTCTGGGGAGGAGAGGGGCTCTGGGAGCGTCACAGTTACATGAGTTATATCTATAGTAATAATATAGGGAAATGACTGGGGAGGTGAGGGGATCTGAGAGCATCACAGTGACATCACTTATATCTATAGTAATAATACAGGGACATGACTGGGGAGGTGAGGGGATCTGGGAGTGTCACAGTGACATCACATATCTATAGTAATAATACAGGGACATGTCTGGGGAGGTGAGGGGATCTGGGAATGTCACAGTGACATCACTTATATCTATAGTAATAATACAGGGACATGTCTGGGGAGGAGAGGGGCTCTGGGAGCGTCACAGTTACATGAGTTATATCTATAGTAATAATATAGGGAAATGACTGGGGAGGTGAGGGGATCTGAGAGCATCACTGTTACATCACTTATATCTATAGTAATAATACAGGAACATGACTGGGAGCTGAGGGGATGTGGTAGTATTTACAGTGATAGTGTCTCCCTCATTTCGCAGTATTAAACAGTTGTGAAGAAGACATCCTGTGAGCGTGAGACACCCAGCAGCCATCCTCTTGTGTCAGGAGGACTGAGAAGGACCCAGAGCCCAATCACGGTGCCTCCACCTCACTCACTGACACATGAGAGACACAGTGACGAGAAGATCATTGAACTCACCAACAAGATCATTCAGCTGCTGACTGAAGAGGTGACTGCTGGGAATGGGGCATTATACAGTAACACCAGGGGACGTGTCTGGGTGATGACTGGAGACATGACTGCTGGGAATGGGACATTATATAGTAACACCAGGGGATGTGTCTGGGTGATGACTGGAGAGGTGACTGCTGTGAATGGGACATTATACAGTAACACCAGGGGATGTGTCTGGGTGATGACTGGAGAGGTGACTGCTGGGAATGGGACATTATACAGTAACACCAGGGGACGTGTCTGAGTAATGACTGGAGAGGTGACTGTTGGGAATGGGGCATTATACAGTAACACCAGGGGATGTGTCTGGGTGATGACTGGAGAGGTGACTGCTGGGAATGGGGCATTATACAGTAACACCAGGGGATGTGTCTGGGTGATGACTGGAGAGGTGACTGCTGGGAATGGGGCATTATACAGTAACACCAGGGAACGTGTCTGGGTGATGACTGGAGATGTGACTGCCGGAAATGGGGCATTATACAGTAATACCAGGGGATGTGTCTGGATGATGACTGGAGAAGTGACTGCTGGGAATGGGGCATTATACAGTAACACCAGGGGACGTGTCTGGGTGATGACTGGAGACATGACTGCTGGGAATGGGACATTATATAGTAACACCAGGGGATGTGTCTGGGTGATGACTGGAGAGGTGACTGCTGTGAATGGGACATTATACAGTAACACCAGGGGATGTGTCTGGGTGATGACTGGAGAGGTGACTGCTGGGATTGGGACATTATACAGTAACACCAGGGGACGTGTCTTGGTGATGACTGGAGAGGTGACTGCTGGGAATGGGGCATTATACAGTAACACCAGGGGATGTGTCTGGGTGATGACTGGAGAGGTGACTGCTGGGAATGGGACATTATACAGTAACATCGGGGGACAGGTCTGGGTGGTGACTGGAGAGGGGACTGCTGGGAATGGGACATTATACAGTAACACCAGGGGATGTGTCTGGGTGATGACTGGAGAGGTGACTGCTGGGAATGGGGCATTATACAGTAACACCAGGGGATGTGTCTGGGTGATGACTGGAGAGGTGACTGTTGGGAATGGGGCATTATACAGTAACACCAGGGAATGTGTCTGGGTGATGACTGGAGAGGTGACTGCTGGGAATGGGGCATTATACAGTAACACCAGGGGATGTGTCTGGGTGATGACTGGAGAGGTGACTGTTGGGAATGGGGCATTATACAGTAACACCAGGGAATGTGTCTGGGTGATGACTGGAGAGGTGACTGCTGGGAATGGGGCATTATACAGTAACACCAGGGGATGTGTCTGGGTGATGACTGGAGAGGTGACTGTTGGGAATGGGGCATTATACAGTAACACCAGGGAATGTGTCTGGGTGATGACTGGAGAGGTGACTGCTGGGAATGGGGCATTATACAGTAACACCAGGGGATGTGTCTGGGTGATGACTGGAGAGGTGACTGCTGGGAATGGGGCATTATACAGTAACACCAAGGAACGTGTCTGGGTGATGACTGGAGATGTGACTGCCGGGAATGGGGCATTATACAGTAACACCAGGGGATGTGTCTGGGTGATGACTGGAGAGGTGACTGCTGGGAATGGGGCATTATACAATAACACCAGGGGATGTGTCTGGGTGATCACTGGAGAGGTGACTGCTGGGAATGGGACATTATACAGTAACATCGGGGGACAGGTCTGGGTGGTGACTGGAGAGGGGACTGCTGGGAATGGGACATTATACAGTAACATCGGGGGATGTGTCTGGGTGATGACTGGAGAGGTGACTGCTGGGAAGGGAACATTATACAGTAACACCAGGGGACGTGTCTGGGTGATGACTGGAGAGGTGACTGCTGGGAATGGGACATTATACAGTAACACCGGGGGATGTGTCTGGGTGATGACTGGAGAGGTGACTGCTGGGAATGTGGCATTATACAGTAACACCGGGGGATGTGTCTGGGTGATGACTGGAGAGGTGACTGCTGGGAATGGGACATTATACAGTAACACCGGGGGACGTGTCTGGGTGATGACTGGAGAGGTGATTGCTGGGAATGGGACATTATACAGGAACACCGGGGGACGTGTCTGGGTGATGACTGGAGAGGTGACTGCTGGGAATGGGACATTATACAGTAACACCGGAGGATGTGTCTGGGTGATGACTGGAGAGGTGACTGCTGGGATGGGACATTATACAGTAACACCGGGGGATGTGTCTGGATGATGACTGGAGAAGGGACTGCTGGGAATGGGACATTATACAGTAACACCGGGGGATGTGTCTGGGTGATGACTGGAGAGGTGACTGCTGGGATGGGACATTATACAGTAACACCGGGGGATGTGTCTGGATGATGACTGGAGAAGTGACTGCTGGGAATGGGACATTATACAGTAACACCAGGGAATGTGTCTGGGTGATGACTGGAGAGGTGACTGCTGGGAATGGGGCATTATACAGTAACACCAGGGGATGTGTCTGGGTGATGACTGGAGATGTGACTGCTGGGAATGGGGCATTATACAGTAACACCAGGGGATGTGTCTGGGTGATGACTGGAGAGGTGACTGCTGGGAATGGGGCATTATACAGTAACACCAGGGGATGTGCCTGGGTGATGACTGGAGAGGTGACTGCTGGGAATGGGACATTATACAGTAACACCAGGGGATGTGTCTGGGTGATGACTGGAGAGGTGACTGCTGGGAATGGGACATTATACAGTAACACCAGGGGACGTGTCTGGGTGATGACTGGAGAGGTGACTGCTGGGAATGGGACATTATACAGTAACACCAGGGGAAGTGTCTGGGTGATGACTGGAGAGGTGACTGCTGGGAATGGGGTATTATACAGTAACACCCGGGGACGTGTCTGGGTGATGACTGGAGAGGTGACTGCTGGGAATGGGGTATTATACAGTAACACCCGGGGACGTGTCTGGGTGATGACTGGAGAGGTGACTGCTGGGAAAGGGACATTATACAGTAACACCAGGGGATGTGTCTGAGTGATGACTGGAGAGGTGACTGCTGGGAATGGGATATTATACAGTAACACCAGGGGATGTGTCTGGGTGATGACTGGAGAGGTGACTGCTGGGAATGGGACATTATACAGTAACACCAGGGGATGTGTCTGGGTGATGACTGGAGAGGTGACTGCTGGGAATGGGGTATTATACAGTAACACCAGGTGACGTGTCTGGGTGATGACTGGAGAGGTGACTGCTGGGAAAGGGACATTATACAGTAACACCAGGGGATGTGTCTGAGTGATGACTGGAGAGGTGACTGCTGGGAATGGGATATTATACAGTAACACCAGGTGACGTGTCTGGGTGATGACTGGAGAGGTGACTGCTGGGAATAGGACATTATACAGTAACACCAGGGGATGTGTCTGAGTGATGACTGGAGAGGTGACTGCTGGGAATGGGACATTATACAGTAACACCAGGGGATGTGTCTGGGTGATGACTGTATCACTGTGTGTGTCAGGTTCCTATAAGGTGTCATGATGTCACTGTCTATGTCTCCATGCAGGAGGAGGAGTATATAGAGGAACACAGGGGTCTATACAAGGACGTGATGATGGAGAATCACCGGCCCCTCGCATCACTGGGTAAGAGGAGACTGTCATGTATTGTACAGGGTAGAGCAGGTATGGGGGCCCCTATATACACACATCACCTGATAATCGCATATATACACTGTACTCAGTCACTGTGTGTCTCCTACAGATGGACCCAGTAACAGAGATACCCCAGAGAGATTTCCCCGTCCTCTGTATTCCCAGGACTGTACAGAGGAGAATCACAGGATCCCACAGGAGGATCAGGTAGGTGGGATTTAGGGTCTCACCAATATACCAAAGTGACTGTCACTATATGATCTGTAGAGAAGCTGTGTGTCTTATACACTGATATTATACTGTTTCACCTCAGTCTAATCTGACTGTATGCAAATGTCATTATAGTGTTTGTTTGTTTTTTAGGTAGAACGTCTGTCTGATATTAAAACAGACGATATAGAGGGAGAAGAAGAGACGTATGTGACTGATATAAAGGCAGAAGATACAGAGGGAGAAGAAGAGACGTATGTGACTGATATAAAGACAGAAGATATAGAGGGAGAAGAAGAGACATATGTGGGGGGTGATCAGCAGTGTAAGGAGGAGGAAATCCCTACAGATATCAGCACAGGTGAGTAATAATCACTTATTACAGAAAAGAGTCACATATTCTCCTTTCCCAGTAACTACAGCAATCTCTTATATCCTACACCCTCCTCTGTCAGTACAAACTAATGAGGAATATTTATTTTCCCAGTGAGGGAGTCAGGAGCCATCAGCCCCTATTATACTCCTGCTCTCCCCCTCACATCAGCCCAGAGATCTGACCAGTCTCCTCCCCACACTCTCTGGTGTAGCTCATACATCAGGAGACATCAGCCCCTATTATACTCCTGCTCTCCTTCTCACATCATGTCACTGTGTGTTACCAGCCCAGAGATCTGACCAGTCTCCTCCCCACACTCTCTGGTGTATCTCATACATCAGGAGACATCAGCCCCTATTACTCTCCTGCTCTCCCCCTCATATCATGTCACTGTGTGTTACCAGCCCAGAGATCTGACCAGTCTCCTCCCCACACTCTCTGGTGTATCTCATACATCAGGAGCCATAAGCCCCTATTATACTCCTGCTCTTCCCCTCACATCATGTCACTGTGTGTTACCAGCCCAGAGATCTGACCAGTCTCCTCCCCACACTCTTTGGTGTATCTCATACATCAGGAGCCATCAGCCCCTAATATACTCCTGCTCTCCCCTCACAACATGTCCCTGTGTTACCAGCCCAGATATCTGACCAGTCTCCCACCCACACTCTCTGGTGTATCTCATACATCAGGAGACATCAGCCTCTATTATACTCCTGCTCTCCCACTCACATCATGTCACTGTGTGTTACCAGCCCAGAGATCTGGCCAGTCTCCTCCCCACACTCTCTGGTGTATCTCATACATCAGGAGCCATCAGCCCCTGTTATACCTGCTCTCCCCCTCACTGTGTGGTACCTATGTTTTCTCTTACAGGTTCCACAGTAATATCCATAGGATATACACTGGAATATGAGGTAGCGTCAGCGGATTGGCATCAACGATCAAAAGCTTTTAGCCTCCCAGAATGCAACAGCCCAGTTTCCTATATCCCCGCCTCCTGGCTCAAGGAATTCAGGTTTTTTGTTTGTATGACAGGAGCCGGACCACGATCTTTGGGCGGCTGATTTTGGCAGCCTTAAGCTTGTTATTTCATTTATTTCTCTGACGTCCTAAGTGGATGCTGGGACTCTGTAAGGACCATGGGGAATAGCGGCTCCGCAGGAGACTGGGCACAACTAAAGAAAGTTTTAGGACTACCTGGTGTGCACTGGCTCCTCCCACTATGACCCTCCTCCAGACCTCAGTTAGAATCTTGTGCCCGGCTGAGCTGGATGCACACTAGGGGCTCTCCTGAGCTCCTAGAAAGAAAGACAGTGAGATCTGCTGGCAACAGACTCACTGCAACGAGGGACTAAGGGGAGAAGAAGCGAACCTACCTGCTTGCAGCTAGCTTGGGCTTCTTAGGCTACTGGACACCATTAGTTCCAGAGGGATCGAACACAGCACCCGACCTCGATCGTTTGGTCCCGGAGCCGCGCCGCCGTCCCCCTTACAGAGCCAGAAGCAAGAAGTGGTCCAGAAAATCGGCGGCAGAAGACTTCAGTCTTCTTCAAGGTAGCGCACAGCACTGCAGCTGTGCGCCATTGCTCCTCATGCACACCTCACACTCCGGTCACTGATGGGTGCAGGGCGCTGGGGGGGGGCGCCCTGAGCAGCAATACTGACACCTTGACTGGCAAATATTCACAATATATAGTCCCAGAGGCTATATATGTGAAAAATACGCCTGCCAGAATTCCAGAAAAAGCTGGAGAAGTCTGCCGAAAAAGGGGCGGGGCTATCTCCCTCAGCACACTGGCGCCACTTTTCCCTCACAGCTCCGCTGGAAGGATCGCTCCCTGGCTCTCCCCTGCAGTTTACAACAACAAAGGGTAAAAAAGAGAGGGGGGGCACTAAATTTAGGCGCAGTATAACATATCTATCAGCTATAAGGGGAAATAACTCAGTATAGTATTAATCCCTGTATTATATAGCGCTCTGGTGTGTGCTGGCATATTCTCTCTCTGTCTCCCCAAAAGGCTTTGTGGGGTCCTGTCCTCATCAGAGCATTTCCTGTGTGTGTGCGGTGTGTCGGTACGGCTATGTCGACATGTTTGATAAGGAGGCTTATGTGGAGGCGGAGCAGATGCCAATAAATGTGATGTCACCCCCTGCGGGGCCGACACCTGAGTGGATGGATATGTGTAAGGAATTACGCGACAGTGTCAACTCCTTACATAAAAGGTTTGATGACATAGCAGATGTGGGACAGCCCAGCTTATCAGCACGTGCCTGCCCAGGCGTCTCAAAAGCCATCAGGGGCTCAAAAACGGCCACTACCTCAGATGGCAGACACAGATGTCGACACGGATACTGACTCCAGTGTCGACGACGAAGAGACTAGTGTACATTCCAATAGGGCCATCCGTTGCATGATTACGGCAATGAAAAATGTGTTGCACATTTCTGACATTAACCCAGGTACCACAAAAAAGGGTATTATGTTTGGGGAGAAAAAGCAACCACTGTTTTTTCCCCCATCTGATGAGCTCAATGAAGTGTGTGAAGAAGCGTGGTGTTCCCCTGATAAGAAACTGGTAATTTCTAAAAAGTTACTAATGACGTACCCTTTCCCGCCAGAGGATAGGTCACGTTGGGAAACACCCCCTAGGGTGGATAAAGCGCTCACACGCTTATCAAAGAAGGTGGCACTACCGTCTCCGGATACGGCCGCCCTAAAGGAACCTGCTGATAGAAAGCAGGAGGCGATCCTGAAGTCTGTTTATACACACTCAGGCATTATATTGAGATCAGCTATTGCTTCAGCATGGATGTGCAGTGCTGCAGCTGCGTGGTCAGATTCCCTGTCGGAAAATATTGATACCCTAGACAGGGACACTATACTGCTAACCATAGAGCATATAAAAGACGCTGTCTTATACATGAGAGATGCATAGAGGGATATTTGCTGGCTGGCATCTAAAATAAGTGCAATGTCCATTTCTGCCAGGAGAGGGTTATGGACTCGGCAGTGGACAGGGGATGCAGATTCTAAAAGGCACATGGAAGTTTTGCCTTATAAGAGTGAGGAGTTATTCGGGGATGGTCTCTCAGACCTAGTTTCCACAGCAACAGCTGGGAAGTCAGCATTTTTACCCCATGTTCCCTCACAGCAAAAGAAAGCACCGTATTATCAGGTACAGTCCTTTCGACCCCAGAAGAGCAAGCGGGTAAAAGGCGCGTCCTTTCTGCCCAGAGGCAGAGGTAGGGGGAAGAAGCTGCAGCATACAGCCAGTTCCCAGGAGCAAAAGTCCTCCCCCGTTTCCTCCAAGCCCGCCGCATGACGGTGGGGCTCCACAGGCGGAGCCAGGTACGGTGGGGGGTCGGCTCAAAAACTTCAGCAATCAGTGGGCTCGCTCATGGGTGGATCCCTGGATCCTTCAAGTAGTATCTCAGGGATACAAGCTGGAATTCGAGACGTCTCACCACCCGTCGTTTCCTCAAATCTGCCTTGCCAACAACTCCCTCCGGCAGGGAGGCTGTGCTAGAGGCAATTCACAAGCTGTATTCCCAGCAGGTGATAGTCAAGGTGCCCCTCCTTCAACAAGGATGGGGTTACTATTCCACAATGTTTGTGGTACCGAAACCGTACGGTTCGGTGAGACCCATTTTAAATTTGAAATCCTTGAACACATACATAAAAAAATTCAAGTTCAAGATGGAATCGCTCAGGGCGGTTATTGCAAGCCTGGACGAGGGGGATTACATGGTATCACTGGACATCAAGGATGCTTACCTGCATGTCCCCATTTACCATCCTCACCAGGAGTACCTCAGATTTGTGGTACAGGATTGTCATTACCAATTCCAGACGTTGCCGTTCGGCCTGTCCACGGCACCGAGAGTATTTACCAAGGTAATGGCCGAAATGATGATACTCCTTCGAAAAAAGAGAGTTTTAATTATCCCGTACTTGGACGATCTCCTGATAAAGGCGAGGTCCAGGGAGCAGTTGTTGGTCGGGGTAGCACTATCTCAGGAGGTGCTACAACAGCACGGTTGGATTCTAAATATTCCAAAGTCACAGCTGGTCCCTACGACACGTCTACCGTTCCTGGGGATGGTTCTGGACACAGACCAGAAAAAAGTGTTTCTCCCGGAGGAGAAAGCCAAGGAGCTGTCATCTCTAGTCAGAGGCCTCCTGAAACCAAAACAGGTGTCGGTGCATCACTGCACGTGAGTCCTGGGAAAAATGGTAGCTTCCTACGAGGCAATTCCATTCGGCAGGTTCCATGCAAGAACTTTTCAGTGGGACTTGTTGGACAAGTGGTCCGGATCGCATCTTCAGATGCATCGGCTGATAACCCTGTCTCCAAGGACCAGGGTGTCTCTGCTGTGGTGGCTGCAGAGTGCTCATCTTCAAGAGGGCCGCAGATTCGGCATACAGGACTGGATCCTGGTGACCATGGATGCCAGCCTTCGAGGCTGGGGGGCAGTCACACAGGGAAAAAACTTCCAGGGACTTTGGTCAAACCAGGAGATTTCCCTACACATAAATATTCTAGAACTGAGGGCCATTTACAATGCCCTAAGTCAAGCAAGACCCCTGCTTCAAAACCAGCCGGTACTGATTCAGTCAGACAACATCACGGCAGTCGCCCATGTAAATCGACAGGGCGGCACAAGAAGCAGGATGGCGATTGCAGAAGCCACAAAGATTCTCCGATGGGCGGAAAATCACGTGTTAGCACTGTCAGCAGTGTTCATTCCGGGAGTGGACAACTGGGAAGCAGACTTCCTCAGCAGGCACGACCTCCACCCGGGAGAGTGGGGACTTCATCCAGAAGTCTTCCAAATGATTGTAAACCGTTGGGAAAGGCCACAGGTGGACATGATGGCGTCCCGCCTCAACAAAAAGCTAAAAAGATATTGCGCCAGGTCAAGGGTCCCTCAGGCGAAAGCCGTGGACGCTCTAGTGACACCGTGGGTGTACCAGTCAGTTTATGTGTTCCCTCCTCTGCCTCTCATACCCAAGGTACTGAGAATAATAAGAAGGAGAGGAGTAAGAACTATACTCGTGGTTCCGGATTGGCCAAGAAGAGTTTGGTACCCAGAACTTCAAGAGATGATCTCAGAGGACCCATGGCCTCTGCCGCTCAGACAGGACCTGCTCCAGCAGGGGCCCTGTCTGTTCCAAGACTTACCGCGGCTGCGTTTGACGGCATGGCGGTTGAACACCGGATCCTGAAGGAAAAGGGCATTCCGGAGGAAGTCATTCCTACGCTGGTTAAAGCCAGGAAAGATGTAACCGCAAAACATTATCATCGCATATGGCTAAAATATGTTGCGTGGTGTGAGGCCAAGAAGGCCCCAATGGAGGAATTTCAGCTGGGTCGGTTTCTGCACTTCCTACAGTCAGGGGTGACTATGGGCCTAAAATTGGGTTCCATTAAGGTCCAGATTTCGGCTCTGTCGATTTTCTTCCAGAAAGAACTGGCTTAATTGCCTGAAGTTCAGACATTTGTTAAGGGAGTGCTGCATATTCAACCCCCTCCAGTGGCACCTTGGGATCTCAACGCGGTGTTGGATTTCCTAAAGTCGCACTGGTTTGGACCACTTAAAACTGTGGATTTAAAATATCTCACGTGGAAAGTGGTCATGCTATTGGCCTTTGCTTCGGCCAGGCGTGTGTCAGAATTGGCGGCTTTGTCACATAAAAGTCCTTATCTGATTTTCCATATGGATAGGGCAGAATTGAGGACTCGTCCCCAGTTTCTCCCTAAGGTGGTATCAGCTTTTCATTTGAACCAACCTATTGTGGTGCCTGCGGCTACTAGGGACTTGGAGGATTCCAAGTTACTGGACGTAGTCAGGGCCTTGAAAATTTATGTTTCCAGGACGGCTGGAGTCATGAAAACTGACTCGCTATTTATCCTGTATGCACCCAACAAGCTGGGTGCTCCTGCTTCTAAGCAGACTATTGCTCACTGGATCTGTAGCACAATTCAGCTTGCGCATTCTGCGGCTGGTCTGCCGCATCCTAAATCTGTAAAAGCCCATTCCATGAGGAAGGTGGGCTCTTCTTGGGCGGCTGCCCGAGGGGTCTCGGTTTTACAACTTTGCCGAGCTGCTACTTGGTCAGGGTCTAACACTTTTGCAAAATTCTACAAATTTGATACCCTGGCTGAGGAGGACCTTGAGTTTGCTCATTCGGTGCTGCAGAGTCATCCGCACTCTCCCGCCCGTTTGGGAGCTTTGGTATAATCCCCATGGTCCTTACAGAGTCCCAGCATCCACTTAGGACGTCAGAGAAAATAAGATTTTACTCACCGGTAATTCTATTTCTCGTAGTCCGTAGTGGATGCTGGGCGCCCATCCCAAGTGCGGATTGTCTGCAATACTTGTACATAGTTATTGCCTAACTAAAGGGTTATTGTTATGAGCCATCTGTTAAGAGGCTCAGTTATATTTCATACTGTTAACTGGGTATAGTATCACTTGTTATATGGTGTGATTGGTGTGGCTGGTATGAGTCTTACCCGGGATTCCAAATCCTTTCCTTATTGTGTCAGCTCTTCCGGGCACAGTATCCTAACTGAGGTCTGGAGGAGGGTCATAGTGGGAGGAGCCAGTGCACACTAGGTAGTCCTAAAGCTTTCTTTAGTTGTGCCCAGTCTCCTGCGGAGCCGCTATTCCCCATGGTCCTTACGGAGTCCCAGCATCCACTACGGACTACGAGAAATAGATTTACCGGTGAGTAAAATCTTATTTTTGTAGTCTTAGGTTTTTTGAGCGATTTTTCTAAAAAGCGTCTTACACACCACCTTAGTAAGAGTCACTTCTACAACTTCTTACTGGGTCACAACAACGCTTACCGACGGGTACAGTGCTGTTTCGGCGGCCGTCTGTGTAGGATGTACTAGCAAGTCCAGCTGACGTTACCAGGCTGTGGCCGGAGCACAGGAAGAAGGTACGGCATCCATTCCGCTTAACGGGGAAGACGGGAGATACAGCCGCACTGTTTTTGGGATGTAGACTACTGATGCGGCTGCCACCTCGGCTGCACCAGCGCTAGGCCCCAGGGATCATAAGGCAGGCACAGGTTCAAGTTGAACCCCCATTGGCTTCTGAGCGGATAATGCCAGCTCGTATACCAAGGATAGGTTACCCTATTAACCCTTACATGCAACTTCCCCCTGGGTTTTATCACATCCAGTCCAGGAATCTGCAGCCTTTCAAGAAAAACATGCTGAAAGGCCTGTGGAAAGTAAGTCACAGATATGAAACTACATCCTCACAGTCTACACATGTTTCAGATGGGGACACTTCGGAGGATCAGGATTCCTCGCATTCTGGGTCTGCATACAGAGACGAGGATGAAGGTCCCAGCTCTGTGGATATACCTGAGCTAATTAGTGCTGTGAAAGCCATTCTACCCTTAGTGGAGGCAACAGAGCCTTTGTTAAATCCAAGGCTCCTGTGTTTAAACATCCCAAAACAGTCAGAACTGAATTTCTGGGGTCAGAACAGCGGACGGAGATTATGCAAGAGGCTTGGGTCACATCCAGTAAGAAGTTTAGAATTCCAAAGAAATGGAATTCCCATTATCCTCTTCCAGCTGGGGACTGTTTAAAAAGGGAGTGGCTCCCAAAGTAGATACGCACGTCATTCGATTGGTGGGAAAATCTACATTACCTCTGCCTTCAACATCATTAATTTATGTTACTGAAAAATAGATGTTTTTTAAAAAAAAAACATTTTCTCCTTGTCTGGGGCAATCATAAGACCAGCCATGGCTTCAGCCTGAATGGCAAAAGCAGTGGTGTCCTGGGCTGATGCATTGGAGGATGAACTTTCATTGGGATCTAGAGAGCAAAAATCCCATATTGCACATATTAAACAGGCGGCTATGTTTATGGCTACTATTGTCTCTCAAGCATCAGCCTCAGCAGTAGCTACTCACATGGCGGTTTGGCTACGTACATGGAAAGCTGATACAGAGTCCAAGAAGGTTCTAGAGTCTTTGCCCTTTACTTGAGATATTCTTTTTGGTAAAGAATTTTGGAGTCAGAGGCAGACTCTGAAGAAAGTGAAGTTTCCTTCTACTTACAAGTCTAAACCTAATTTCTCATACGTCTTAGAGGATGCTGGGGATGCTCCAAGAACAATGGGGTATAGACGGGATCAGCAGGAGACATGGGCACACTATAAGACTTTGAATGGGTGTGAACTGGCTCCTCCCTCTATGCCCCTCCTCCAGACTCTAGTTAGATTCTGTGCCCAGGAGTGACTGAATGCACACTGAGGAGCTCTCTAGTTTCTCAGGGAAAAGACTTTATTAGGTTTATTATTTTCAGGGAGACCTGCTGGCTACAGGCTCCCTGCATCGTGGGAGTGAGGGGGGAGAAGCAGACCTACTTCTGTGAGTTCAAGGGCTCTGCTTCTTAGGCTACTAGACACCATTAGCTCCTGAGGGTCTGAACGCTAGGTACGCCTAGATGCTTGTTCCCGGAGCCGCGCCGTCACCCCCCCCCCCTCACAGAGCCAGAAGATTGAAGCCGGGTGAGTATGAGAAGATCAGAAGACTTCAGTGACGGCAGAAGACGGCGTTTGAGGTACCGCGTTACGCGCCATGCTTCCACACTGATCATGGCACTGCAGGGTGCAGAGCGCAGGGGGGGGGCGCCTTGGGCAGCATGGGGGACCTCAAACAGCACTGGCATAGGATATAACAGTGCTCAGGCACTTGTTAAGGGACCCCCGCCAGTATAAAGATTCTTTTAGCGGGACTGAAGCGTGCCATCTAGTGGGCGGGGCTTAGCCCGCGCAGCTCTGACCAGCGCCATTTTTCCCTTCACAGAAGCTGCAGAGACGCTGGCCCTGACCTCCAACCTGCTGTGCAAGTAACAGGGTGCAAAACAGGCCGGGATGGGGGGGCACTAGTGATTGGTGATTTATTATATATGTAAAAAGCGCTAGCAGGTCTGGGCAGTCATGTCACTGGCCTCAGTACCGGGATAGGCGCTGGGTGTGAGCTGGCAGAACGCTCTCTGTGTCTCTCTTACAGGCTTTATTGTGGGTCTGTCTCCTATAGCCCCAGTGTAGTTGTGGCTGTCGGTACGTGTGTGTCGTCATGTCTGAGGCTGAATGCTCTTACCAGGAGGAGGCTGGCGTGGGGACAGACAGTTCTGTGAGAGTGACAGTGTCGGCACCGCCGACGGATGATTGGGTCAATATGTTAAGTGTTTTAAATGCAATCGTGACTAAGTTGACTAAGAGATTTGATAAATCTGAGTCTAAGAAGAAGACATGGAGGAAATCCATGGAAGATGCTTTGTCACAAGCTCAGACCCCTTCGGGGTCACAGAAACGTGCATTTACCCAGATAGCAGATACAGATACCGACACGGACTCTGATTCCAGTGTCGACTATAGTGATACCAGATTACATCCAAAACTGGCTAAGGGCATCGAGTACATGATTGATAAAAGAGGTGTTACATATCACTGAGGACCCTGCTGTTCCTGATAAAAGGGTCTGTATGTATAAAGGAAAGAAACCTGAGGTAACGTTTCCTCCCTCTCATGAACTGAACGCGCTTTGTGAAAAGGCTTGGGAAAATCCTGACAAAAAGATACAGGTTCCCAAAAGAATTCCAGTGACATATCCGTTCCCCTCTGGGGACAGGGAAAGGTGGGAGTCAATCCCCACGGTAGACAAAGCTTTTTCTCTGGCTGGGTCCACAGGATAACATTGGGATATGCCGGAGCGACAGCGGAAATGGCACCAAACGGTCACAAGCTTTCTGCCCTCCCAGGATGCATAGAGGCTTCACCATATAATCCCGCCCACTGACTCAGTCCCCAGCATCTTCTAGGATGTAAAAGAAAGTAGGATTTTAATTAGCTACCGGTAAATCCTTTTCTCGTAGTCCATAAAGGATACTGGGCGCCCGCCCAGTGCTTCGTACTTCCTGCAATGTTACTTGGTTAAGTATTGTTCTTTGGTTCAGCTGTTGCTGTTCCTGTTTCAAGTTTGGTTAGCATGGCTTTCCTCTTGTTGCGTGTGTCCTGGTTAGAATCTCACCACTGTTCTTTTATATCCTTCTCTCAAAGTATGTCCATCTCCTAGACTGAGTCTGGAAGGAGGGGTTTAGCAGGAGGAGCCAGCACACCCAATCAAACTTCTTAAATTGCCCATGCCTCATAGTGGACCCGTCTATACCCCATGGTACTAAATGGACCCCAGTATCCTCTACGGACTACGAGAAAAGGATTAACCGGTTTGTGTGGCCGGAGAGGCTCCAGCCCACAGGGAAAATGGCTGCCGCCGCACTGAAGGGGTTAACCCCTAGTGCCCGGCGCCATTATCAGGACAATGGGCGCTTGGCATCACTGTTAAACGTACTTACGGCGCTGGGCGCGGACTGTTTAAAAGTTTGTTTAATGATGTGTTTTAACATGTCATATGTAGTGCTCTATGCACAATTACCGGAATGCATGTTTAACTGTATCTATTTTATATTCAAGATATGGTCATCTGTATCTTAAGGGGGAAAATGCACTTACTATAAATGTCTGAATAATCATCTCCTGTCAGTATGAAGTGGCATGCTAATGGCCCTGTCCTAGCAGAGAGGTGTGTAGGACAATACCTTTTGATGTGTAAGTTCCTAAGAGAGAGGTGCTAATCACAGGGGATCTGGGCTTGCCTGGAGATGTGAATGAGACAGAAACATTTGTATTTTGAAGCTATGTGATAAATTTATCAATAGTGAATGTTAATCTGCTACCAAATGTCTGTGTCACAGGAAGGAGGATATTGTTTTATTGCACTTATATCCTTGTAAAATGTAATTTATTGATATTTTGTGCAATAACCTGATTGGTTGGAGAAGACAGGGAGGGCTTACCCCCCTGTGGTACTGTGTGTAGAACTGAGATAAAAAGAGGATGCCTGTGAGCTTCCAGGTTGTATTGTAATTGTACCATCTTATTCTGCTGGAACATCTTGCTGTATGCTGTTGCCCCTAGCAATAGGGAAGAGTTCTCTTTAGAACTATATTTGAGCAAATAAATATCATTTGCCTCAAGAAGACCGCGTCATCTTGTGACCTACAGGGTTATGCCAAACCTAGCCCCGTCCTCCGGCTGTCCAGGGAAGCACCTAACATCTCCAAGTTCCGCCTTCCGCCAGCTACCGGTAGAGGCCTAGCAAGTGGCTAGTGGGGATTCGTCAGCACCACACAGCTGTGGTAAGGCAGTGCGTCGGCACATACAGAGCAGAACCGTGGTTCCAAACGCCACGGCAGGTTAGGAGTTTGGTGGTGGCAGCATAAACCCGCCCACAACGCAGTGGGTGGAGTCAGTAACAGGCGGTTACTGACGGTAAGCGGGAATCCCCTATGTGGTCAGGCCTCGTGTGACTTGAACTTCCATTCTGTGCGCAGCCAACGGGACGCGAAAGCGGCGAGTGCTTTCGTACGGAACCGTCCTGTCACAGTAAGTAATTAAAATCCTATTATCCAATGGATACTACTGTGGACCCTGCAGAAGACATAGGTAGTTATTGTAGACTTACCATTGATAATTTTAACTCTATTTCTCCTAAGTCCACAGGAATCCCACCCTGACGCACCTGATTTGAGGATCCTTACACCTACTAACCTCCTCTTGTACGGAAGGGTGTGCATGTGCGTTCTTCTCACCTGATTAGGGCTCTTTATGATGCTCTTGCCTTGAGCTTTGGAAAAGGACTGAATTGCCTGAGCCAGGAGGCGGGAATATAGGAGACTGGCCCGTTGCATTCTGGGAGGCTGAAAGCTTTTGATCATTGGTGCCAATCCGCTGACGCTACCTCCTATCCCAATGTATATCCTGTGGATACTGTGGACTTAGGAAAAATAGTTATCGACGGTAAGTCTACCATAACTATTTTACATGCTATATTATGTACGCTATGGATGTGTGTTATTTGGCATGGTGTGGGTGCGGCTGCTTGCTGGGGCGCAGGCTCGGGGTTCCTCATGCCTCGTAATGCTTAGGAAATATCTGGCGCAGCCCCTGTCATGTATCCACATGCTCCTGTAACAGCCGGCCTCAGGGAATTCAATACACAAAAATACTCAAGAACAAGGCGCGCAGTGCCGTTTCATAAACAAATGATACTTAAATGTCCTTATGTATTAAAAGGAGAGGATCCCAATTCAGTACGTCTCCTC
Source organism: Pseudophryne corroboree (assembly GCF_028390025.1). Taxonomy (NCBI): domain Eukaryota; kingdom Metazoa; phylum Chordata; class Amphibia; order Anura; family Myobatrachidae; genus Pseudophryne; species Pseudophryne corroboree. The sequence goes on along the minus strand of NW_026967579.1, from coordinate 332,197 downwards.
TCGTGATGATGCAGATGACTCTTCTATTCTACAGACGGTCTCATGAAGATATGTAATAAAACATAATAAAAGACATCATAGTGTAATATGTCCCACAATATTTTTCTCAGACTGAAACAAGTCCACTCGGAGTAGATAGCATACCCCACTCCACAATGGAAAAATAGGATCTCCACATATAAAGGTATCTTTATCTGAAACAGTGTTGGCAAAAATAAATGCGTACCATACTCACACAGAGATAAGCATGGTTCCTCACATAATGTTTTTTTTGTAAGTTGCTCCAATGCTGTCACCTTTCTTTCCCAAATGAAAAACAAGGTGGTGGAAATATAAAACTTTTATTTACTAAAATATATACATGGGCAGTGTAAATCCACATCCACAAACCTCATGAGTGGAATTGTAATGACTGGTACGGCCATCGGCCGAAAACAGCACTAACCAGCAAGATCTAAACACAAATCCAGCCTCAAGAGGGGTATGTGAAAAAAAAACTGCCTGCACCCTTCCAACGCTTTTCTCCCTAATGGTAGGGCTTTTTCAAGGAAGAGTGCTCTGAAATAGATGCTATTTAAATAAAAACACCGGAAATAACAGTAAATTACATTTTAATTAGCGCAGCCGGATTGCCATGGTAACATGTATCCACGTGTACCCATAATTCCAAGGGATCTAATTGCACTTCCTATGTGGTGTATGGGCGCTCAGTCTCCCATACTGGGAGACACTTCCGCCCACAGTTAGCTCACTTCCTGGCCATGTCTATGCGATGACGTAGGCGGGCTTCCTCTTTGCCCGGCCACGTTTGCATAGTGACCATTCGGCTCATCTGGACGATCCGCCCACCTATAATCCGCATCTCCGCGGTAACCATCAAAGCATCGGGGGCGGGTCTCCATACTAGACGCGTCCCACTGGTACCACATGAGGTCACAACAATGTGTCTCCTCATTATCCAGCCGTGTCGCCACGGCAACCTCTGAAATGGGCCTACACCCTACCCGGCCACACCCCACAGGCTACCAATGGGGTTACATCAACTATCTCCTCTATTATCCATATCATAATGCTGGAAAATTATTAAGATAGTGAATAATAAGAATTTACTTACCGATAATTCTATTTCTCGTAGTCCGTAGTGGATGCTGGGGACTCCGTCAGGACCATGGGGAATAGCGGCTCCGCAGGAGACTGGGCACATCTAAAGAAAGCTTTAGGATCACCTGGTGTGCACTGGCTCCTCCCCCTATGACCCTCCTCCAAGCCAGTTAGGATACTGTGCCCGGACGAGCGTACACAATAAGGAAGGATATCGAATCCCGGGTAAGACTCATACCAGCCACACCAATCACACCGTACAACCTGTGATCTGAACCCAGTTAACAGTATGATAACAACGAAGGAGCCTCTAAAAAGATGGCTCACAACAAGAATAACCCGATTTTTGTAACAATAACTATATACAAGTATTGCAGACAATCCGCACTTGGGATGGGCGCCCAGCATCCACTACGGACTACGAGAAATAGAATTATCGGTAAGTAAATTCTTATTTTCTCTGACGTCCTAGTGGATGCTGGGGACTCCGTCAGGACCATGGGGATTATACCAAAGCTCCCAAACGGGCGGGAGAGTGCGGATGACTCTGCAGCACCGAATGAGAGAACTCCAGGTCCTCCTCAGCCAGGGTATCAAATTTGTAGAATTTTACAAACGTATTTGCTCCTGACCAAGTAACTGCTCGGCAAAGTTGTAAAGCCGAGACCCCTCGGGCAGCTGCCCAAGATGAGCCCATCTTCCTTGTGGAGTGGGCATTTTAAGATTTTGGCTGTGGCAGGCCTGCCACAGAATGTGCAAGCTGAATTGTACTACAAATCCAACGAGCAATTCGTCTGCTTAGAAGCATGAGCACCCAGTTTGTTGGGTGCATACAGGATAAACAGCGAGTCAGATTTTCTGACTCCAGCCGTCCTGGAAACATATATTTTCAGGGCCCTGACCACGTCAAGCAACTTGGAACCCTCCAAGTCCTTAGTAGCCGCAGGTACCACAATAGGTTGGTTCATGTGAAATGCAGAAACCACCTTAGGTAGAAATTTGAGGACAAGTCCTCAATTCTGCCCTGTCAGAATGAAATATTAAGTAAGGGCTTTTATATGATAAAGCCGCCAATTCTGACACACGCCTGGCTGAAGCCAGGGCTAACTCGTCACTCCCATGTGAGATATTTTAAGTCCATAGTGGTGAGTGGTTCAAACCAATGTGACTTTAGGAAACTCAACACAACATGAGATCCCAAGGTGCCACTGGAGGCACAAAAGGAGGCTGTATATGCAGTACCCCTTTTACAAATGTCTGAACTTCAGGCACTGAAGCCAGTTCTTTTTGGAAGAAAATCGACAGGGCCGAAATTTGAACCTCAATGGACCCTAATTTTAGGCCCATAGACAGTCCTGTTTGCAGGAAATGGAGGAAACGACCCAGTTGAACTTCCTCTGTAGGGGCCTTCTTGGCCTCACCCCACGCAACATATTTTCGCCAAATGCGGTGATAATGTTTTGCGGTTACGTCCTTCCTGGCCTTGACCAGGGTAGGGATGACTTCATCTGGAATGCCTTTTTCCTTCAGGATCCGGCGTTCAACCGCCATGCCGTCAAACGCAGCCGCGGTAAGTCTTGGAACAGACAAGGCCCCTGCTGGAGCAGGTCCTTTCTTAGAGGTAGAGGCCACGGTTCGTCCGTGAGCATCTCTTGAAGTTCCGGATACCAAGCCCTTCTTGGCCAATCCGGAACCACGAGTATAGTTCTTACTCCTCTCCTTCTTATGATTCTCAGTACTTTTGGTATGAGAGGCAGAGGAGGGAACACATAAACTGACTGGTACACCCACGGTGTTACCAGAGCGTCCACCGCTATTGCCTGAGGGTCCCTTGACCTGGCGCAATATCTGTCTAGTTTTTTGTTTAGACGGGACGCCATTATGTCCACCTTTGGTTTTTCCCAACGGATTACAATCAGGTGGAAGACTTCTGGGTGAAGTCCCCACTCTCCCGGGTGAAGGACGTGTCTGCTGAGGAAGTCTGCTTCCCAGTTGTCCACTCCCGGAATGAACACTGCTGACAGTGCTATCACATGATTTTCCGCCCAGCGAAAATCCTTGCAGCTTCTGCCATTGCCCTCCTGCTTCTCGTGCCGCCCTGTCTGTTTACGTGGGCGACTGACGTGATGTTGTCCGATTGGATCAATACCGCCTGACCCTGAAGCAGGGGTTAACTTAGGGCATTGTAAATGGCCCTTAGTTCTAGAATGTTTATATGAAGAGATGTCTCCAGGCTTGACCATAAGCCCTGGAAATTCCTTCCCTGTGTGACTGCTCCCCAGCCTCGCAGGCTGGCATCCGTGGCCACCAGGACCCAGTCCCGAATGCCGAATCTGCGGCCCTCTAGAAGATGAGCACTCTGCAACCACCACAGGAGGGATACCCTTGTCCCTGGTGACAGGGTTATCCGCTGAAGCATCTGAAGATGCGACCCGGACCATTTGTCCAGTAGGTTCCACTGTGCGTGGAATCTGCCGAATGGGATTGCTTCGTAGGAAGCCACCATTTTTACCCAGAACCCTTGTGCATTGATGCACTGAAACTTGGTTCGGTTTTAGGAGGTTCCTGACTAGCTCGGATAACTCCCTGGCTTTCTCCTCCGGGAGAAACACCTTCTTTCTGGACTGTGTCCAGGATCATCCTTAGGAACAGAAGACAAGTCGTCGGAATCAGCTGCGATTTTGGAATATTGAGAATCCAATCGTGCTGCCGCAACACTACCTGATATAGTGCTACACCGATCTCCAACTGTTCCCTGGATCTTACCCTTATCAGGGAATCGTCCAAGTAAAGGATAACTAAAATTCCCTTCCTTCGAAGGAATATCATCATTACGGTCATTACTTCAGTAAAGACCCGGGGTGCCGTGGACCATCCCTACGGCAGCGTCTGAACTGATACAGTTCTGTACCATAACCTGAAATACCCTTGGTGAGAAGGGTAAATTTTGACATGAAGGTAAGCATCCTTGATGTCCCGAGACATCATGTAGTCCCCTTCTTCCAGGTTTGCAATCACTGCTCTGAGTGACTCAATTTTGAATTTGAACCTCTGTATGCAAGTGTTCAAAGATTTTAGATTTTAAAATCGGTCTCACCGAGCCGTCTGGCTTCGGTACCACAATAGTGTGGAATAATACCCCGTTCCCTGTTGCAGGAGGGGTACCTTGATTATCACCTGCTGGGAATACAGCTTGTGAATGGCTTCCAAAACTGCCTCCCTGTCAGGGGGAGACGTCGGTAAAACAGACTTTTGGAAACGGCGAGGGGAATACGTCTCGAATTCCAATTTGTACCCCTGAAATATTATCTGAAGGATCCAGGGGTCTACTTGCGAGTGAGCCCACTGCGCACTGAAATTCATTGAGAACGGGACCCCCCCGTGCCTGAACTTGTAAAGCCCTAGCGTCATACTGAGGGCTTGTCAGAGGCGGAAAAGGGTTTCTGTTCCTTGGAACTGGCTGATCTCTGCAGCCATTTTCCTCTTCCTCTGTCACGAGCAGAAAAGAGGAACCCTTTTGTCCGCTTGCCAAGCAGGACTGCGCCTGATAATACGGCGTCTTATTTTTGAGAGGCGACCTGGGGTACATCCCCTCTTTTAAGGCAATACTTCCAAATGCCGTTTGGAATCCGCATCACCTGACCACTTTACTGGAATTATTGGACAACGCACTTATACTTGATGCCAGTCGGCAAATATTCCGCTGTGCATCATGCATTGCATCTTTTAATTGCTCTATAGGCAATAATATACTGTCCTTATCTAGGATATCATATTTCCAGTCAGGGAATCCGACCACGCCAACCCAGCACTGCACATCCAGGCTGAGGCGATTGTTGGTCGCAGTATAACACCAGTATGTGTGTAAATACATTTTAGGATACGCTCCTGCTTTCTATCAGCAGGATCCTTAAGGGCGGCCATCTCAAGAGAGGGTAGAGCCCTTGTTCTTACAAGCGTGTGAGCGCCTTATCCCCCCTAGGGGGTGTCTCCCAACGCACCCTAACCTCTGGCGGGAAAAGGTATACTGCCAATAACTTTTTAGAAATTATCAATTGTTATCGGGGGGAAACCCACGCATCATCACACACCTCATTTTATTTCTCAAATTCAGGAAAACTACAGGAAGTTTTTCCTCACCAAACATAATACCCCTTTTTTTTGGTGGTATTCATCTTATCAGAAAAGTGTAAACTTTTTCCATTGCCTCAATCATGCAATGTGTGGCCCTATTGGAAATCACGGTTGTCTCTTCACCGTCGACACAGGAGTCAGTACTCGTGTCGGCGTCTGTATCTGAGGTAACGGGCGCTTTAGGGCCCCTGTATGAGACGTCTGGACATGCACAAGCTGAGTAGCCGGCTGTCTCATGTCAACCACTGTCTTTTATACAAAGCTGACACTGTCACGCAATTTCAACAGTACATCCACTCAGGTGTCGACCCCCTAGGGGGTGACAACACTATTACAGACACTCTACTCCGTCTCCTCATCATTTTTCTCCTCATACATGTCGACACCAACGTACCGACACACAGCACACACACAGGGAATGCTCTGATAGAGGACAGGACCCCACTAGCCCTTTGGGGAGACAGAGGGAGAGTTTGCCAGCACACACCAGAGCGCTATATATATACAGGGATAACCTTATATAAGTGTTTTTCCCTTTATAGCTGCTGTATTGTTTATACTGCGCCTAATTTGTGCCCCCCTCTCTTTTTTAACCCCTTTCTGTAGTGTAGTGACTGCAGGGGAGAGCCAGGGAGCTTCCCTCCAACTGAGCTGTGAGGGAAAATGGCGCCAGTGTGCTGAGGAGATAGGCTCCGCCCCTTTCTCGGCGTCCTTATCATCCGTTTTCTTGTGTGTTTTGGCAGGGGTTAAATGCATCCATATAGCCCAGGAGTTATATGTGATGCATTTATTTTAGCCATAAAAGGTTTTCTATCAATTTATTGCGTCTCAGGGCGCTGCCCCCCCAGCGCCCTGCACCCTCAGTGACCGGAGTGTGAAGTGTGCTGAGAGCAATGGCGCACAGCTGCGGTGCTGTGCGCCTACCTTTATCTGAAGACAGGAAAGTCTTCTGCCGCCGATTTTTCCGGACCTCTTCGCTCTTCTGGCTCTGTAAGGGGGCCGGCGGCGCGGCTCCGGTGACCCATCCAGGCTGAACCTGTGATCGTCCCTCTGGAGCTAATGTCCAGTAGCCTAAGAAGCCCAATCCACTCTGCACGCAGGTGAGTTCGCTTCTTCTCCCCTTAGTCCCTCGATGCAGTGAGCCTGTTGCCAGCAGGTCTCACTGAAAATAATAAACCTAAACTAAAACTTTCACAAAGAGCTCAGGAGAGCCCCTAGTGTGCACCCTTCTCGTCGGGCACAGAAATCTAACTGGCTTGGAGGAGGGTCATAGGGGGAGGAGCCAGTGCACACCAGGTGATCCTAAAGCTTTCTTTAGATGTGCCCAGTCTCCTGCGGAGCCGCTATTCCCCATGGTCCTGACGGAGTCCCCAGCATCCACTAGGACGTCAGAGAAAAACGGTTACCATAGCTACCCGTCTAAATAAAATTAAACTGCACTTGAGGCTGCAATTGTGTAGCAACAAGAACAAAAACATAATAAAACATCATAAAAACCACCTCAATTCAAATTCATGATTCAGACCGTCTGGTATCAAAGTTTTTAAATTAAAAATCCACTTCATTTCGTTCCTAGCTAATCTATTATCCTTATTATTATTCAGCCATTGGTCTTCTGTTAACTCAATACCCCAAAAAGACAAAATATGATCAGTGGAACAGTTATGCACATCTTTGAAATGAAGTGAAAAAGGACGGGTGACCAACCCCTTGCGTATATTACGGATGTGTTCTGCCCGCAAATTTTTTATATTCTACTGGTTTTCCCTATATATAATTTTTTGCAAGAACACTGGATCCCATAAATAGCATATTTGCTGTTGCAGGTGATACATTGAGGGATTTTATACTCTTTTCCATTCCAATCAAAGGTATTCACTTTTTTAATTTTTGAGGGGCAGCTCTTGCACATACTGCAATCACCGCACCTATGGAAACCTTGATTCCTTGCAACACCTCCTATGGGTTTCTCCATATACGCACTAGTAGTAAGTTTATCTATAAGGTTAGGTGCCCTCTTATATATAAACTTTAGGTTTATCAGATCAAATTTATGTCAGGATGGGATCCCTTTTGAGAAGATGCTAGTTTTTTTGAAACACCTTCTCAATCTGTTTATGGTAACCATTAAATTGGGTAATAAAAGCTAAATTATGATGTGACTCCGACGGAGATCTTACACCTTTAGTACTAAGCAAAGTCTCTCTATCAACTTCAGCAATTTTCTCTAACGATTTTTGTAAGTGGTGAGGTTTATAACCTTTTTGAAAAAATTTCTTTTTCATCACCTGTGCTTCTTCGTTATAATTATGATTCTCAGAACCATTACGTCTCAGACGGGTAAATTGCCCCTCTGGTATGTTTTTCAACCACTGTGGTAAGTGATTACTCTGTACTGATATAAGTATTCGGGTCTGTCGGTTTAATATACACTGTGGATTGGATAATATTCCCCATAATGTATATCTTAAGATCCAAAAAGTTAACTTCGACACAACTTTGATTGAAGGTCAAGTTCATTCCTAAGGCATTATCATTTAGATAAAAACAAAAATCTTGTAGGGCACTATATTCGCCTTTCCAAATAAAAGGGACATCGTCTATGTACCGCCACCAGGACACCAGGTTCGACCCCCAGCCATGTCCACCCCAGACAGAGGCATCCTCCCATCTGGACATGAAAAAAATGAGCATAGCTGGGGGCGAACCTGGTTCCCATGGCGGTACCAACCTCCTGATTATAATATCAAAGTTAAAATAATTTTTCAGTAAAATAAAGGTGATTCCCTTAATAAATTCACAAAGATTATCCTGTATATTAGTAGTGGCTAAGGTCTGTTTAACTGCCTCTATACCATCAGTGTATTTAATAATGGTATAGAGGGATGTAACGTCTCCAGTTACCAGCCACATGCCACTTTCCCATTCAACCTCTTTAAGTTTGTTTAAAATGTCCCTCGTATCCTTCAGAAGTGAGCGACCCTTGAACACAGAGCGTTGCAACTGGAAATCGATGAAATGTGACAAATTAGCCGTGATAGAGTTGGTCCCTGCCACTATGGGACGTCTGGGGGGAAGATGTTCATCCTTATGTACCTTTGGCAAAAGGTATAACACCGGGACCATATACTCTTCATTAATTAGAAACTCTGATGTGGTTTTCTCAATGGTGCCATTCTCAGAGTATTCTTTAACCAATTCCTTAAGGCCATTTAAAATCCTCACAGAGGGGTCTGCTCTTACTCTTCTATACGTAGTACCATCTTTTAGTTGGCGCATAGCTTCTTTAACATGGAGAGTCCTACTCATTATAACAACCCCACCGCCCTTGTCGGCGGGTTTAATGATAATCGACTCAGGGCCGCCCATTCATTTTTAGTTAAATTATGTCTATGAGCTGGTAAATTGCCTTGTAAGGCATTAATCTCCCCTTTCACTATTTTGTGGAATGCCTTCCAATAAACCGTACATTAAGACGAGACGTGGAAATAGAGGAGGTAAGTGGAAAAGAGAACGTAAATCTAGGACTAGAAAGGTTAATTGGGTAAATTTACCAACATCTGATGATGATACCCGAATTACAAAGATATTTCATTTGAGTGATCACGTGTTGGATGAGGAGGAGACCTCTGTACTTAAAAAGGGTCTTACATTTTGCCCGTCCAATGAGATAAACTTTTTCAACCTTTTTATTGATATTCAAAAGTTTGTGCGCAAATTGTCTCTAAAAAAGTTTTTTGCAGCCAAGGATAATCAGCGGACTCAGAGTGTTAGTGAAACTAATTTTAAGAAACCATCACACTTTAATCCGAGTCATGCAAAGGACTGTTTTGTGGATGCAAGGCAATTTACCTGCTCATAGATTTGGCTTATCTCAGTTTCGCATTGCTGGACTGTCATTTCCAGTTCCAGGCCCTGCCATTCGGCCTCTCCACAGCACCGAGGGTGTTTACCAAGGTGATGGCCGAAATGATGGTTCTCCGCCGCAAACAAGGGGTGAACATCATTCCATATCTGATAAAGGCATCGTCCAAGGAGAAGCTGCTGCTGTCCATTGTTCTCACAACACGCCTCTTCAAAAGTCATGGTTGGATTCTGAACCTTCCAATGTCACATTTGGAACCAACCCGGAGGTTGTCCTTTCTGGGAATGATCCTGGACACGAAGTGCAGAAGGTGTTTCTTCCACAGGAAAAGGCGTTTGTGATATAAACTATGGTCCGGGATGTCCTGAAGCCAGCCCAGGTGTTGGTTCATCAATGCATTCGCTTGTTGGGAAAGATGTCGGCCTCTTATGAGGCTCTACAGTACGGGAGGTTCCACGCACGGACCTTCCAACTGGATATCCTGGAGAAGTGGTCGTGATCTCATCTCCACATGCACCAGAGAATTTGTCTGTCGCCGGGGCCAGGATTTCGCTCCTATGGTGGTTACAATTACCTCACCTTCTGAAAGGCCGCAGGTTCAGAATTCAGAATTGGGTCCTTCTAACCACGAATGCGAGCCTTCGGGGCTGGGGAGCAGCCACTCAAGGAGTAACCTTCCAAGGACAGTGGTCAATCCTGGAAGCGAGCCTGCCCATCAACATCCTGGAACTAAGGGCCGTCTTCAACGGTCTTCAGAAAGACCCTCTTCTAAGAAATCAGGCCATTCAAGTGCAGTCGGACAATGTAACAACAGTGGCTTACATAAACCGACAGGGCGGAACGAAGAGCAGAGCGGCTATGTCACAGGTGACATCCAGGGGAGTGTGGTCTCCATCCGGAGGTGTTCAAAGACATAACAGACCTTTGGGGATTACCCCAAATAGAGATGATGGCATCTCGTCTCAACAATTAGCTTCGGTGTTATTGTTCCAGGACCAGGGACCCACTGGCAGTGGTAGTGAACGCCCTGGTGTCTCCGTGGGTATTCCAGTCAGTGTACGTGTTTACACCGTTCCCACTCATCCCAAGAATCCTAAAGCTCATAAGGAGAACAAGGGTTCAAGCGATCCTCATTGTCCCAGACTGGTCAAGAAGGGCTTGGTACGCAGGCCTTCTGAATTTACTGCAAGAGGAACCGAGGCCTCTTCCTCTGCTACGTTTGATGGCATGAAAGTTGAGCACCTGATACTTGCTCAGAAGGTCATTCCTACCCTCATCCAGGCTAGGAAAGGGGCAACGTCTAAACATTACCATCGTATTTGGAAGAAATATGTCTCTTGGTGTGAATCCAAGAAGTTTCCTATGGTGGAGTTTCAACTCGGACGTTTTCTCCTCTTCCTGCAAGCAGGTGTGGATATGGGCCTGAGGTTAGGATCTGTGAAGGTCCAGATTTCGGTCCTATCCATTTTCTTCCAGAAAGATTGCTCACCTCATTTCCTTTCCCTCAAGATGATGGGAAGAAATGGGAAAATCCACCGATAGTGGACGCCTCTTTATCTAGATTGTCACGTAAAATGATTTTACCTGTCCCAGGCGCAGCTGCCTTAAAGGATATGGCTGACCGCGGAATTGAGACCACACTCAAATCTCTGTACACAGCTACTGGGGTGGCTCAATGACCCACTGTTGCTTGTACGTGGATATCTAGGGCCATTGCAAAATGGTCAGGTAACCTAATTGATGATTTAGATTGTCTGCATAGGAGTGAAAATGAATTACTCTTGCATCACAATCAAGACTCTGCAAACTTTATGGTGGAGGCCATGAAGGAAATTGGCATGCTCAACGCACATGTCAGTGTCAGCACACAGAGGCTTATGGCTATGCCAATGTACTGTGGATGCAGATTCCAGGAGAATTGTGGAGAGCCCTTCTCAGGTTAGGCCTTGTTCGGAGATGAACTGGATACGTGGATATCCAAGGCAACTGCGGGTAAGTCGAAATATCTTCCTTCTGCAGCAACCCCGGCTAGAACTCGTATTCTGCCCCTACGTTGCAGTCCTTTCGGGCAGCAAAATGTAAAAACAGATCCAAAGGTTCCCCCACTGCCTTCAGAGGTGGTTGAGGAAAATCCAGAAAACCTGCAACTACAGGTTCTCAGGAACAGAGCTCAGGTTCTGCTTCCTCAAAGCCTTCAGCATGACGGTGGACCACACTGCCTGAAGAACAGATAGGTGGGAGAACGTTTAAAGGATTACAGTCATATCTGGGCAACATCATGCCTAAGATCCCTGGGTCAAAGATCTTATTGCCCAGGGATACAGACTGGATTTTCAAGAACTCCCACCTCACAGATTCTTCAAATCAGGCTTACCAGCTTCTCAGGAAGCAAGTACAATCCTGCAACAGGCAATTCAAAAGTTGGTACAGACACAGGTCATAGTCCCAGTTCCACCTTAGTTACAGAACAAGGGTTATTATTCCAACCTGTTCGTAGTACCAAAGCCGGATGGGTCAGAAGTCCCAACTTAAACCTAAAATCTCTGAACCCATATTTATGGGTATTTAATTTCAAGTTGGAGTATCTGAGAGCAGTCATATCAGGTCTGGAGGAAGGGGAATTCGTGGTGTCTCTGGATATCAAGGATGCGTACCTTCATATTCCGATCTGGCCGCCTCATTAGGCTTATCTAAGGTTTGCAATACAGGACTGTCACTACCAGTTCCAGGCACTGCCATTTGGTCTCTCCACAGCACCGAGGGTGTTCACCAAAGTCATGGCAGAAATGATGCTCCTCCTCCGCAAACAGGAAATGAACATAATTCCATACCTGGATAATCTACTGATAAAGGCATCCTCCATGGAGAGGTTGTTACAAAGAATTGCTCTCTCAACTCAACTACTCCAGGATCACGTGTAGATTCTGAACCTTTACAAATTCACACTTGGAACCGACAAATGGGCTTCCCTTCTTGGGAATGATACTCGATACGGAAGTACAGGGGGTGTTGCTTCCATTGGAAAAGGCATTGGTGATCCAGTCAATGGTCCGGGATGTCCTGAAGCCAACTCGGATATTGGTACATCAGTGCATTCACCTACTGGGGAAGATGGTAGCCTCCTACGAGGCACTGCAGTACGGAAGGTTTCACGCAAGGCCCTTCCAGTTGGATCTCTTGGACAGGTGGTCCGGATCGCATCTTCACATGCACCAGAGGATACGCCTGTCGCCGAAAGCCAGAATTTTGCTTCTCTGGTGGCTACAGACTTCTCACCTGATCGAAGGCCGCAGGTTCGGGATTCAGAATTGGGTTCTACTAACCACATGTGCAAGCCTCAGAGGTTGGGGAGCAATCACCCTGGGGGAAAACTTCCAGGGAAAATGGCCAAATCAAGAAGCCATTCTTCCAAAAAACATTCTGGAACTTAGGGCCATATACACTGCCCTTCAACAAGTGGCACATCTTCTTCAAGATCAAGCCATTCAGGTACAGACAATGTGACGGAGTGTCGTACATAAACAGACAGGGCAGAACGAAGAGCAGAGCTGCAATGTTAGAGGTAACAAGAATTATCCTCTGGGCAAAAAAACGCGCTGTGGCGTTGTTGGCAATCTTCATTCCGCGAGTAGACAACTGGAAAGCAGACTTCCTCAGCAGACATGACCTCCACCCAGGAGAGTTGGACCTCCACCCGGAGGTGTTCAGGGACGTGACAAGTCGGCGGGGAATTCCTCAGATCGACATGATGGCCTCTCGTCTCAACAGGAAGCTCAGGCGGTATTGTTCCATGTCGAGAGACCCACAAACAGTGGTGGTTTGACGAGCTAGTAACTCCATGGGTTTACCAGACAGTGTATGTGTTCCCTCCACTTCTGCTCATCCCAAGAATTCTCAAAAGAATCAAAAAGACAAGGATTCAGGCAATTCTCATTGCTCCAGACTGGCCAAGAAGGGCTTGGTACGCGGATCTACTGGAGTTGCTCCTAGAGGATCCGTGGCCTCTACCTCTTTGCGAAGACCTTCTGCAACAGGGGCAGTTCATCTATCAAGACATACCTCGGCAACGTTTGACGGCATGGAAGTTGAGCATCAGATTCTAGCCCAGAAAGGGATCCTGGACAGCATTATTCCAACCCAGGAAGGGAGTAATGTCTAAGCATTACCATCATATTTGGAAAAAATGTATCTTGGTTTGAATCCAAGCAGTTTCCTGCGGTGGAGTTTCAACTGGGACGTTTACTTCTCTTTCTGCATGCAGGTGTGGATGTGGGCATTTGCCTGGGCCCTATAAATGTCCATATTTCAGCCTTGTCCATTTTCTTCCAGAAACAATTGTCTGCCCTCCCAGACGTTCTTAAAAGGGGTTCTGAACTTCCAACCGCCCTTTGTGCCTCCTACGGCACCTTGGGATCTCAACGTGGTGTTGCAGTTCCTGCATTCAGATTGGTTTGAGCCTCTACAGGAGGTGGAGGTAAAGTTTCTTATGTGAAAGACTGTCACACTGTTGGCCTTCACGTCAGCAAGACGTGTGTCAGAGTTGGGGGCGTTGTCTCACAAGAGCCCCTACTTAATATTCCATGAGGATAGAGCTGAACTCAGAACGCGTCAGAATTTCTTCCTAAGGTTGTGTCAGCTTTTCATATCAACCAACCTATTGTGGTGCCAGTGGCTACTGACACCTCGGCTACTTCAAGGGCCTTGGATGTTGTGAGGGCCTTGAAGGTGTATGTAAAGCGGACAGCCCACCACAAGAAATCAGATGCGCTGTTTGTGCTTTAGACACCCAATCTTATTGGGATCATAAGCAGACAATTGCTCGCTGCATCAGGCTAACTATCCAGCATGCTTATTCCATGGCAGGATTGCCGGTTCCAAGATCTGTACAGGCCCACTCTACTCGTTCAGTGGGTTCTTCCTGGGTGGCTGTCAGGGGTGTTACAACTTTGCCGAGCAGTACCTGGTCAGGTTCGAACACGTTTGCTAAGTTCTACAAGTTTGATACTTTGGCCTCTAAGGACCTTCAGTTTGGTCACTCTGTTCTACAGGAACCTCAGCACTCTCTCATCCGGTTTGGAAGCTTTGGTACATCCCCATGGTACTAAATGGAACCCCAGTTTCCTCTAGGACGTAAGAGAAAATAGGATTTTCTCCAGCAGGGTCCACAGGTTATCCACGGGATAACATTGGGATATGCTGGAGCGACAGTGGATTGGCACCAAATGATCACGAGCTTTCTGGCCTCCTAGGATGCACCAGGCTCGTCCATATAATCCCACCCACTGACTCACTCCAATCAGATTTTTGTTTGGTACGGCAGGAGCCGGACCATGGTCACGGGGCTGCTGTGTTTGACAGCCCTAAGCTTTATTTGATTTATTTTTATAGTCTTACTATGTTTTTTGAGAGATTTCTCTGACGTCCTAGTGGATGCTGGGAACTCCGTAAGGACCATGGGGAATAGCGGGCTCCGAAGGAGACTGGGAACTCTAAGAAAGAATTAGGACTACTGGTGTGCACTGGCTCCTCCCTCTATGCCCCTCCTCCAGACCTCAGTTAGAATCTGTGCCTGGCTCGAGCTGGTTGCACACTAGGGGCTCTCCTGAGCTTCTAGTAAAGAAAGTATATTTTAGGTTTTTTATTTTCAGTGAGATCTGCTGGCAACAGACTCACTGCTACGAGGGACTTAGGGGAGAGAAGCAAACCTACCTGCTTGCAGCTAGCTTGGGCTTCTAGGCTACTGGACACCATTAGCTCCAGAGGGATCGAACACAGGCCCAGCCTCGGTCATCCGGTCCCGGAGCCGCGCCGCCGTCCCCCTTGCAGAGCCAGAAGCAAGAAGAACGTCCTGGAAATCGGCGGCTGAAGACTCCGGTCTTCATTAAGGTAGCGCACAACACTGCAGCTGTGCGCCATTGCTCCCTATGCACACCACATACTCCGGTCACTGATGGGTGCAGGGCGCTGGGGGGGGGAGCCCTGGGCAGCAATTAGAGTACCTTAAATAGCAAAATCACACATAATATAGCATAGTAAGCTATATATGTGTAAAAAATCCCCTGCCATATTATTAATAAAGAGCGGGAGAAGTCAGCCGAAAAAGGGGCTATCTCCCCCAGCACACTGGCGCCATCTCCTCTCACAGCTCCGCTGGAAGGACGCTCCCCAGGCTCTCCCCTGCAGTTTCCAGGCTCAATAGGGTAAAAAAGAGAGGGGGGGCACTAAATTTAGGCGCAAAAACTGTATATTATAGCTGCTATAGGGTAAAGCACTCTGTGTCAGTGTAACTCCCTGCATTATATAGCGCTGTGGTGTGTGCTGGCATACTCTCTCTCTGTCTCCCCAAAGGACTTTGTGGGGTCCTGTCCTCAGTCAGAGCATTCCCTGTGTGTGTGCGGTGTGTCGGTACGGCTGTGTCGACATGTTTGATGAGGAGGCTTATGTGGAGGCGGAGCAGGTGCCGATAAATGTGATGTCACCCCCTGCGGGGTCGACACCTGAGTGGATGGATATGTGTAAGGAATTACGCAACAGTGTCAACTCCTTACATAAAAGGTTTGATGACATAGCAGATGTGGGACAGCCCGGCTTATCAGCACGTGCCTGCCCAGGCGTCTCAAAAGCCATCAGGGGCTCAAAAACGCCCACTACCTCAGATGGCAGACACAGATGTCGACACGGATACTGACTCCAGTGTCGACGACGAAGAGACTAGTGTACATTCCAATAGGGCCATCCGTTGCATGATTACGGCAATGAAAAATGTGTTGCACATTTCTGACATTAACCCAGGTACCACAAAAAAGGGTATTATGTTTGGGGAGAAAAAGCAACCAGTGGTTTTTCCCCCTTCTGATGAGTTGAATGAAGTGTGTGAAGAAGCGTGGTGTTCCCCTGATAAGAAACTGGTAATTTCTAAAAAGTTACTAATGGCGCACCCTTTCCCGCCAGAGGACAGGATACGTTGGGAGACATCCCATAGGGTGGATAAAGCGCTCACATGTCTGTCAAAAAAGGTGGCACTACCGTCTCAGGATACGGCCGCCCTAAAGGAGCCTGCGGATAGAAAGCAGGAGGCTATCCTGAAGTCTGTATATACACACTCAGGTACTATCCTGAGACCGGCTATTCCTTCAGCATGGATGTGCAGTGCTGCAGCTGCGTGGTCAGATTCCCTGTCTGATAACATTGATACCCTTGACAGGGACACTATATTGCTAACCATAGAGCATATTAAAGACGTAGTATTATATATGAGAGTTGCACAGAGGGATATTTGCCGGCTGGCATCTAGAATAAATGCAATGTCCATTTCTGCCAGGAGAGTATTATGGACTCGACAGTGGACAGGTGATGCGGATTCTAAAAGGCACATGGAGGTTTTGCCTTACAAGGGTGAGGAATTGTTTGGGGATGGTCTCTCGGACCTCGTTTCCACAGCGACAGCTGGGAAGTCGACATTTTTACCCTATGTTCCCTCACAGCCAAAGAAAGCACCGTATTATCAGGTACAGTCCTTTCGGCCCCAGAAAGGCAAGCGGGTTAAAGGCGCGTCCTTTCTGCCCAGAGGCGGAGGTAGAGGGAAAAAGCTGCACCATACAGCCAGTTCCCAGGAACAAAAGTCCTCTCCCACTTCCTCTAAGTCCGCCGCATGATGCTGGTGCTCCACAAGCGGAGCCAGGTGCGGTGGGAGCCCGTCTCCGGAACTTCAGCGACCAGTGGGTTCGCTCACGAGTGGATCCCTGGATTCTACAAGTGGTATCTCAGGGGTACAAGCTGGAATTCGAGACGTCTCCCCCTCGCCGTTTCCTCAAATCAGCCTTGCCAACGACTCTCGCAGACAGGGAGGTAGTGCTGGCGGCGATTCACAAGCTGTACTTCCAGCAGGTGATAATCAAGGTACCCCTCCTTCAACAAGGTCGGGGTTACTATTCCACAATGTTTGTGGTACCGAAACCGGACGGTTCGGTGAGACCCATTTTAAATTTGAAATCCTTGAACACTTATATAAGAAGGTTCAAGTTCAAAATGGAATCGCTCAGGGCGGTTATTGCAAGCCTGGACGAAGGGGATTACATGGTTTCACTGGACATCAAGGATGCTTACCTGCATGTCCCCATTTACCCTCCTCACCAGGAGTACCTCAGATTTGTGGTACAGGACTGTCATTACCAATTCCAGACGTTGCCGTTTGGTCTGTCCACGGCACCGAGGGTATTTACCAAGGTAATGGCCGAAATGATGATACTTCTTCGAAAAAAGGGAGTTATAATTATCCCGTACTTGGACGATCTCCTTATAAAGGCGAGGTCCAGGGAGCAGTTGTTAGTCGGAGTAGCACTATCTCGGGAAGTGCTACAACAGCACGGCTGGATTCTGAATATTCCAAAGTCGCAGCTGGTTCCTACGACGCGTCTACTGTTCCTGGGTATGGTTATGGACACAGAACAGAAAAAGGTGTTTCTCCCGGAGAAGGCCAAGGGGTTGTCATCTCTGGTCGGAGACCTCCTAAAACCAAAACAGGTGTCGGTGCATCACTGCACGCGAGTCCTGGGAAGGATGGTAGCTTCTTACGAAGCAATTCCATTCGGCAGGTTCCATGCAAGGATCTTTCAGTGGGATCTGTTGGACAAGTGGTCCGGATCGCATCTTCAGATGCATCGGCTGATAACCCTGTCTCCAAGGCCCAGGGTGTCCCTGCTGTGGTGGCTGCAGAGTGCTCATCTTCTAGAGGGCCGCAGATTCGGCATACAGGACTGGGTCCTGGTCACCACGGATGCAAGCCTTCGAGGTTGGGGTGCAGTCACACAGGGAAGAAACTTCCAAGGACTATGGTCGAGTCAGGAGACTTCCCTACACATAAATATTCTATAACTAAGGGCCATTTACAATGCCCTAAGTCAGGCAAGACCCCTGCTTCTACACCAGCCGGTGCTGATTCAGTCAGACAACATCACGGTGGTCGCCCATGTAAACCGACAGGGCGGCACAAGAAGCAGGATGGCGATGGCAGAAGCTATAAGGATTCTCCGATGGGTGGAAAATCACGTGTTAGCACTGTCAGCAGTGTTCATTCCGGGAGTGGACAACTGGGAAGCAGACTTCCTCAGCAGACACGACATCCACCCGGGAGAGTGGGGACTTCATCCAGAAGTCTTCCAGATGATTGTAAACCGTTGGGAAAGACCACAGGTGGACATGATGGCATCCCGCCTCAACAAAAAGCTAAAAAGATATTGCGCCAGGTCATGGGACCCTCAGGCGATAGCTGTGGACGCTCTAGTGACACCGTGGGTGTACCAGTCGGTTTATGTGTTCCCTCCTCTTCCTCTCATACCCAAGGTACTGAGGATAATAAGAAGGAGAGGAGTAAGAACTATACTCATTGTTCCGGATTGGCCAAGAAGAGCTTGGTACCCAGAACTTCAAGAAATGATCTCAGAGGACCCATGGCCTCTGCCGCTCAGACAGGACCTGCTGCAGCAGGGGCCCTGTCTGTTCCAAGAATTACCACGGCTGTGTTTGACGGCATGGCGGTTGAACACCGGATCCTAAAGGAAAAGGGCATTTCGGAGGAAGTCATTCCTACGCTGATTAAAGCTAGGAAAGATGTGACCGCAAAACATTATAACCGCATATGGCGGAAATATGTTGCTTAGTGTGAGGCCTGGATGGCCCTAACGGAGGAATTTTAGCTGGGTCGATTTCTGCACTTCCTACAGTCAGGGGTGACTATGGGCCTAAAGTTGGGTTCCATTAAGGTCCAGATTTTGGCTCTGTCAATTTTCTTCCTAAAAGAACTGGCTTCACTGCCTGAAGTTCAGACTTTTGTTAAAGGAGTGCTGCATATTCAGCCCCCTTTTGAGCCTCCAGTGGCACCTTGGGATCTCACCGTGGTGTTGGATTTCCCAAAGTCGCATTGGTTTGAGCCACTTAAAACCGTGGAGATAAAATATCTCACGTGGAAAGTGGTCATGCTGTTGGCCTTGGCTTCGGCCAGGCGTGTATCAGAATTGGCGGCTTTGTCATGTAAAAGCCCTTATCTGATTTTCCATATGGATAGGGCGGAATTGAGGACTCGTTCCCAATTTCTTCCTAAGGTGGTATCAGCGTTTCATTTGAACCAACCTATTATGGTCCCTGCGGCTATTCGGGACTTGGAGGATTCCAAGTTGCTGGACGTAGTCAGGGCCCTGAAAATATATGTTTCCAGGAAGGCTAGAGTCAGGAAAACTGACTCGCTGTTTATCCTGTATGCACCCAACAAGCTGGGTGCTCCTGCTTCAAAGCAGACTATTGCTCGCTGGATCTGTAGCACGATTCAACTTGCACATTCTGCGGCTGGACTGCCGCATCCTAAATCTGTAAAAGCCCATTCCACGAGGAAAGTGGGCTCTTCTTGGGCGGCTGCCCGAGGGGTCTCGGCTTTACAACTTTGCCGAGCTGCTACTTGGTCGGGTTCAAACACATTTGCAAAATTCTACAAGTTTGATACCCTGGCTGAGGAGGACCTTGAGTTTGCTCATTCAGTGCTGCAGAGTCATCCGCACTCTCCCGCCCGTTTGGGAGCTTTGGTATAATCCCCATGGTCCTTACGGAGTTCCCAGCATCCACTAGGACGTCAGAGAAAATAAGAATTTACTCACCGGTAATTCTATTTCTCGTAGTCCGTAGTGGATGCTGGGCGCCCATCCCAAGTGCGGATTGTCTGCAATACTTGTATATAGTTATTGCCTAACTAAAGGGTTATTGTTATGAGCCATCTGTTCGTGAGGTTCAATTGTTATTCATACTGTTAACTGGGTATAGTGTCACGAGTTGTACGGTGTGATTGGTGTGGCTGGTATGAGTCTTACCCGGGATTCCAAATCCTTTCCTTATTGTGTCAGCTCTTCCGAGCACAGTTTCCCTAACTGAGGTCTGGAGGAGGGGCATAGAGGGAGGAGTCAGTGCACACCAGTAGTCCTAATTCTTTCTTAGAGTGCCCAGTCTCCTTCGGAGCCCGCTATTCCCCATGGTCCTTACGGAGTTCCCAGCATCCATTACGGACTACGAGAAATAGAATTACCGGTGAGTAAATTCTTATTTTTTTTACCTAACAGTGTCTTACACACATATTGAAAAGAGTCGCTCTAACAACTCTCCGCCGGGTCGCAACAACACTTACCCACGGTACAAGTGCTGTCTCGACGGGCGTCTGTGTCGGATGTTACTAGCAGGTCCAGCAGACGTTACTAGGCTGTGGCCGGAGCACGGGGAGAAGGTAAGGCATCAGTTACGCTTAGAAGGACCGCACTGTTTGAGAGGAGACTACCAAACAGCTGGCGCACCACCACCACGGGTGCTCTAGTGAAAGTCTTTAGGGATCATAAGGCGCCAGGATTAGTTTGAGGCTGCGATCCCTAGGTTTGATGTCAGCAGTGGGGAGTAAGACGCTCTCCTGGTCACCCCTCCCCCAAGTTCATGACCAGTTTCCTTGTGTCACCCGCCAATTGCTTCACTTCCGTTTCAGACGCTACCAGGAGGGGACTCAGTCGTAACATAGGCCGCTGCATCTGTATACACTGAGGTTTACCGCTAAGAGACTGGGTCGCAGACATGAGCGTCTGCATGCACTAACGTTCACTGAGCATCTGTGTCCACTTAAAATACCGGAGCGGCAGTGTACACTAGTAGCGTGTGGATCCACTCAGCGGTTGCTAAACGTATTGATCGATCCTGGAGTGGGGTGAGTCTCCCTGTGTCCCACTCTACGGAGTAAGGGTTATACAGCACTAAATTTCTATCTACTGTTGTTAGTATGACTAGTTAAGTTTAGGGTCTATTGCATATGAGTTTTGTACAATACTGTGGTTTGATCTGCAATTGCGTCTGAATACATTAAGGACAGCATAGGACAGTAAACCGTAAATGTATGCCTACATACTTGAAATGTGTTCGGAGTTGATAATATGCTCATATGACAAATATATGACTAATGTATAACGTGACTGACTGCTAGTGTGATTGCTGACTTTATATATGTTTGTCAGTGTTGACAATGCTAAATTCCTTTGTCGTATAAACAACCCTTATGAAGCTAAGAACACTGTACGCTGTTTACTTATGAAGTACCGTAATGATACGCTATTTGCGTAGCGATCGCTCAGCCGTAGGCGAGACGCTCAAGCGTCACGTTCGCTCACGGCCCAGTGATCACAGGACACGTTATTGGTTATGTCTAGGGGAATGATTCGCTGTAGCGTAGCGTACGCTCGAGACCACGAGGAGGTCACCAGCGATGCAGACGCTTACAACACTATACCTTTATGTTAAAACCTTATACCAATACAATACACTGAATACCTTAATGTGAGTACAGGGTGTAAGTGCAACCTTGTGTAACCTGACTACCTACAAAGTTGCTTGAGCGTTACCGACGCTCAAGTGAACACTTAACACTATAGAAAATACACAGATACTGGTTTAGGTTCCAAGGCCTATTAACTGTATTATATCTAATATACTTGTAAAAGGGGATAACAGTACATATGATACACTCCAATATAACAGAGACTTCCTAACCACAGAACTAAACTATAAATACAAAAAGACAATACTACACTGACCTAAATGCAATACAATACAATACTATGAGAGATAGAGAGAGAGAGAGAGAGAGAGAGATTGGCTCACAGAAAGACAATGATTATGGAGAGAAACTTACGCACAAAGGGTATGATCGCCAGCGCCTCGATATCCAGCTCCCGATTATCAGCAGATAACCGTTGATGAGAGAGTGAGTTTGGATATGGTCGGCCTGCCTATTTATGCCCCACACACAATGCAATCTCATAGTCCCTACAATCCCATTGTTCATTGGCCGAAGGAATTCGGCCCTGCATCATAGCAAAAGGTCATAGGGTGATTCATACAGGTGGGCTGTGACGATTTCCAACAGCTCAGGTGGGTGGGAAACTGGGTTTCCCGCCGCATACCTGAGTATGAGTAAATAATAGAAATGGACATAAACTTCTTATGTCCATAACTATCCGCACGAGCGATTAATACGCTCCAAACCAACACCGGAATATTGCTAATTAAATACTCTTCCGATGGGTACCAAACACTGCTGTATGATTCCTGTTAGACTCTTCGTACGATGCAAAGAGGGATTCCTCAGCTCAGGGACCTTCTATATTAACTAAACTTTCAGAAACTACCAAAGGGACCATGATCTATAAACTACATTAATTGTGAACATTTGTAACAAATGAGTCGCATGCTACGATCACATAAACTCTACCGTAAATACGCATACCGCGCGTGCGAGTGCACGCTATTGCGGGTATGCGCTTCCACGGGAGAGCGTACGCACGCGCAGCACGGACCAGTGTGCGGTGCAAATATGGCAGTGTGCATTGAGACATTTTTCTGACTTTGACAGTCCACCCTTTGGCAGTCAATAATAACTGCCACAAAATATTTAAGGAGAAAAATGTAAGTCAGGGGTTAATTGATTTCCATGGTGGGGTAAGGGAGAAGAGAGGAGTAGGTGTGAAAAGGGTATGACCTAGTGAGAAAGTAGAAGCATGTGTGTATGAGACCATGTTTGGAGGGTCATGTATCATCGTGCCGTACGTGTGGTAAATCAAGCTTCGAGGTATTGCGAAGTATACATTTGAATTCCTTCTTATCCCGTACTAAGGGTCTGTGGATGGGCTGTCAAACTCTACCGAGCTCATTTCGGCTGTGGTTGCAACAAAATGGGGATGCACATTTTATTTGATGATACATGAATGGGGGAGGTATGTGGTTGCTGATATCTGTGCCTGTATTCCCTATCGTCTATGTGTGTTATTACCTGAGGGTTGTAGAGATGAAGATAAAGAACACTTATGGAAAATGCAATGATATTCTATGTCAGGGAAATGTACATCTGTCGTCGAAGTCGTTTTCGGTATCTGTTGAGAGTCGTCTTCTTTGCGCTGTATTGCTCCTTAGGCATGAGCAAATAGCTTTGTCTAAGCCATCAGATTTACAAAAAATGTTGGGCTAGCGTGAGTTTAAAAGTACTAGGGAAACTGGGGATCCATGGCAAAGTTCATCAAGTGTCCATTTGTCAAGTGGTCAAAAGCTTCATCTTTGGTCTGGTCTGTTGTCTTGTCTGTATACCGTCTCGTCAACTTCCTCGTCCAAGGGGTCTTTGTATCTTGGAGAAAAGCAGAAAAACAGGTGAAAGAAACGGACCGTATAATCACATTTTCATCACATTCTGGTTTCTATCATTGGGTCATAAATCAAATCCAGGTTAATTACAGTTTCCTCACTCCTCAAGCTCATCACTCTTGTACTTTGTTTGCACCTCATCAAAGCCTGCCCGCATCTAAATATCAATCCAATTGATATAACGACACCTAAGATACACAGGAGAAACTTTCCAACATCCATGATGACTCCTTGAGCCCAGTCTCCCAAACCGGAGAACCAATTTCGCGGGTTCAACCATGACACCCAACCAGTCAGCTCATTACCTACAGCAGCAAGGGTGAGATTGTGTTTTCGACGAAATTCCCACTTTAATTGCAGAATATCATCCATCTTTTGGTCTATGACCTCTACCGGATCCTCGGTGCTATTTGTGATATACGTGCAACACTTTATGCCGTACTGTGTTGCCAATGTAACACAATATCCGCCTGTTACTGCTGTAAGGTAATTAAGAACCATCCTATGCTGAACTAGTTCTGTTTTGTAAGCTTGGAGTTCTCTTCCAGTGTATCTAAACGTGTCATCATACATTTCAGTGATATTATCTAACAAATTGGCGAGTGCGGAAATGTATTTATAATTCATCACTCCTCGAGCGGTACGAGTGAAATCTAACGCTACCAGAACCTGAATCCCGGTGGATTCATGGATAAGATCAGAGGCCGGATGCTCTAACCTTTCTGACAGTTGTCTTTTAACAAGGTGCTCGTAATGAGTGTGAGTATAAGGAGCTTGGGCACCACGGTGTATGTCCTTCATTTTGTCATGTGTAAAAGTCATCACTTCAGGCAATACTTTTCCAATATAACACAATCCTTCAGAGTTTGGGGCAAGCCACTTGTACGCCTTTCTCCCGCATATGAAATATGCATCATCGGGGAGAACATAAGGGACGGAGAAGGACATGACCATATTACAAACCTTCCAGGTGAAATCTCCTGACCCTAATTCTTCCATCTGCCTAATGCACGTATCGGTTTGTATGACATGTGCACAGTATCCTGGTGATACCTCTCCGACTCTAGTAATCCTATTTCCTAAGGTATATCGATACCGAAAAGATTTTCCTCTACTGGCTATGTGGCGTACGAGCTCGGTATCTGTAGGCATTCTATCTGCTCTGTGTGAAAAGGTCATGGTAAGGTTGCTCCATGACACTTCCCAATTTCCCGGTTTTCTAGGATTGGAGATGTTAAAACATAAGAGGGACCTATCCACATGGTATTGGTGGAGCTTCAAACTAGGAGGGCTGGAGATGTTAAATCTCCGGTCCACCGGTCTCCCACCACTTAGCTCAAGTACCTCCCCTAACGTTAAAGGAAATGGTACTAGCCCTGATTTGCTGTGACCCTGAGGTACTTGAGAGCATACCCAACAATCGGTCTTGTTTAATACGTTACCCACTAGAGAGTGATAGTCACTCAATGGATGCCGGTCCATATGGATATTAAAACTAGATTGGCATTTCTTTATGCATCCATCTTCAACCAGATTATCACAGAGCCTACAGATACAATTTTCTTCAGCTAACAATCCATCACAATTTCTTCTATCGGATCGTTTTCTGATACTCGCCTTTGCTTGTTGGTTTGGTTGATCTTGGAAAACTACGCCTCCATCATCATAATCGGAACCCATTCCAGAACCTCTCTCGACCTCTATGGTACTCTCGCCGGAACAGACTGCTCTGGTCAACATCATGGTTAACATCAAAATCCGGATTACAGTCTCTTGGGGCAAGTCCATCTTTGAGGAGGAAATGGAGAAGAATGAGAAGGGGGAAAAAGAAATTTTAAGGGTGAGGGGATGGGAAGTGGAGAAAAACAATAAAAGGGAGAGGGGAGTCGACAGCTGCTTTCGATCTTCAAGGCTCAGGTGCCGCCTCAGTCCTCCTGGAACAGACACTCCAGTGATACAACCTCTACCGTCTGTTCCTTATCACGGGACTTCTCGGGATCAGCAACCTTTTTGCAGTGGGATGAATGGACCCAAGTCTCTCTCTCAGCAACCTTCAATGCTGTGGTGCTAGTCAATAAGACCTGGTATGGTCCTTCCCATCTATCAATAAGACAACCTGAGCGTAGAAAATTTCGTATCATTACATAATCCCCAGGTTCAATGTCATGACAATTACTATCTGGTAAATCAGGAATCACCAACTTCAGATTATCATGTTGATTCCTTAACTGCTTACTCATGTTAATCAAGTATTTTACAGTTACTTCATTGTTACATTTCAAATCATCCTGAGGGTTAATCATGACATGCGGTTGTCGACCAAACAGAATTTCAAAAGGAGACAGATTAAGAGGGGACCTGGGAGTGGTTCTGATGCTATACAAAACAATGGGTAAAGCTTCTGGCCACGTCAATCCTGTCTCTGCCATTACTTTACTCAATTTATTTTTAATAGTGCTGTTCACTCTTTCGACCTTCGCACTCGCCTGTGGACGGTACGGAGTGTGCAGCTTGCTATCAATTCCCATCAACTTACACATTCCTTGAAAGACATCTCCTGTAAAATGGGTACCCCTATCACTTTCAATGATTCTAGGGATACCATATCTACATACAAATTCCTGCACAATTTTCTTAGCTGTAAACATAGCGGTATTTGTAGCTGCTGGAAAAGCTTCGACCCAATTCGAGAAAACATCTATACAAACAAGTACATACTTTAAATTTCTACATGGGGGCAATTGAATGAAGTCAATTTGTATTACTTGGAAAGGGCCGCCGGCAGGTGGGATATGGGAGGGTTCTGTAGGTATTGCCTTTCCAATATTCTTTCTCAGACAGGTAAGGCATGACATTGCTCTTTTACTAGCATGAGAGGAGAATCCTGGGGCGCACCAGTATGCTCTTACCAATTTGCACATCCCCTCCTTGCCTAGATGAGTCAGCCCGTGAGCTGCTTCAGCCAGACATGGAAGGTATGCCCTGGGGGCCACTGGTTTACCATGTCCATCCGTCCAGAGCCCTGAGGACTCCTGGCCATATCCCTTTGCCTTCCAGACTGCTCTCTCCTGGGTGGAACACAAATTCTGCATCTCACACAACTTCTGTGTGTTGATGGTATTAAATACCATCAACTGTGTGGCGTCTGTCTGTATGGGGGTAGCAGCTGCAAGCTTTGCGGCTTCGTCTGCTCGGCTGTTACCAAGGGATACTGGGTCTTGGCTATATGTATGTGCTTTACATTTGATAACAGCCACTCTGTCGGGTTCCTGTATCGCTGTTAGAAGCCTTTTTATGTGAGCTGCATGCGCTATCGGTGTACCAGCTGCCGTCATGAAATTTCTGAGCCGCCATAGGGCTCCGAAATCATGTACTACCCCGAACGCGTATCTGGAATCGGTGTAGATATTGGCAGACTTACCCTTAGCCAATTCACATGCTCTGGTTAGGGCGACCAGTTCAGCAACCTGGGCTGAGTGAGGTGGGCCTAGCGGTTCCGCTTCTATGGTGCCTTGGTCATCTACGACTGCGTATCCAGTACACAAGTCTCCCGAGTCTGACTGTCTGTGACAACTACCGTCCGTGTAGAACGTGAGTTCTGCATCTTCTAGTGGATTGTCACTGATGTCAGGCCTTGCGGTAAAATTTTGGGTCAAATATTCCATACAATCATGTGCATCTTCCTTTGCATTAAATCCTCCTTCCCCATCACTCTCACCTTCCACCCTTTGTGTCTGACCAGGCACACCAGGGAGAAATGTTGCAGGGTTTAATGCACTGCATCTCCTTATGGTGATGTTTACGGGGGCCATTAGTGCTAATTCCCATCTCGTAAACCTTGCTGATGAGACGTGTCTGGTTTGGGCAGAATTCAATAAGGCCGATACTGCATGTGGTGTATGGATTGTGAGGTTGTGGCCTAGCACGACATCTTCGCTTTTTGTCACTAGCAATGCTATCGCCGCAACGCTACGCAAGCATGTGGGGAGGGATCGCGCTACCGTATCTAGCTGAGCGCTGTAGTATGCAACTGGTCTGCTGGCATCACCGTGTTTTTGTGTTAGTACCCCTGCTGCGCACCCAGCACTTTCTGTTCCGTATAGTTCAAAGGGTTTCCCATAGTCTGGCATACCTAGTGCTGGTGCCTGCGTTAGGCATTGCTTGAGTCTCTCAAATGCTGTTTCAGATTCGTCTGTATGCGAAATCCGATCAGGTTTGTTTGAGGAGACCATTTCCTGCAAAGGTAGCGCCAATATGGAAAACCCTGGGATCCAATTACGGCAATACCCACACATTCCTAAAAACGTCCTGATCTGTTGCTGGGTTTGTGGCAGTGTCATGTCTCTAATGGCTTGGATTCTATCAGCGGTCAGGTGTCTCAGTCCTTGTGTTAGACAGTGTCCCAAATATTTTACCTTAGTCTGGCATAATTGCAACTTGTCTTTGGAAACCTTGTGACCTGTGTCTGAAAGATGAAACAGGAGCTGTTTCGTATCCTTCAGGGAAGCTTCCAGTGAATCTGAACACAGCAGTAAATCATCCACATACTGTATCAATACTGATCCACTCTCTGGTTGAAAAGACTGTAAACAATCATGCAAAGCCTGAGAAAATATACTTGGACTGTCTATGAAACCTTG
Source organism: Pseudophryne corroboree (assembly GCF_028390025.1). Classification (NCBI taxonomy): domain Eukaryota; kingdom Metazoa; phylum Chordata; class Amphibia; order Anura; family Myobatrachidae; genus Pseudophryne; species Pseudophryne corroboree. The sequence goes on along the minus strand of NW_026967579.1, from coordinate 304,249 downwards.
GGGTAACCGAGTCCACGTGTATTGGACTCCTCTGTATGTGAATGCAAACAAATATTGGCTGTCAGGGTGCAGAGGTACCGAAAAGAAAGCGGAGCAGAGGTCAATAACAGTGAAGAATTTGGCAGTGGGAGGAATTTGCATTAGGATGACAGCTGGATTAGGCACTACGGGGAACTGACTCTCGACTATTTTGTTAATCCCCCTTAGATCCTGCACTAGCCTGTAACCCCTCCCCCCACTCTTTTTAACAGGGAAGATGGGACTATTTGCTGTGCTGGACGTTCTTACTAGAATGCCCTGTTGTAGCAAGCGCTCTATTACGGGAAAAACTCCTAACTCCACCTCTGGCTTCAGAGGATACTGTGGGATTTTTGGAGCTATCCTACCATCTTTTACTTGTACTACTACTGGAGCTACGTTTGCCATTAATCCAGTGTCCTGTCCATCTTTTGTCCAAAGCGACTCTGGTATATGAGATGTCATCTCTTCTACTTGGGATGGGTTCCTATTTGTTATAACGGTGTGTGACATTAATTTTGATGGGGAGTCTAACATGTCTCGCACCTCCTGAGCGTGATTCTCAGGTATGTCCAAGAATACACCTTCAGGAGTACAATAAATGACGCAACCCATTTTACATAGTAAGTCTCTTCCCAGGAGATTGGTTGGTGCCGATGCAGCCAGCAAAAAGGAATGCTTGGTATGCAAAGGCCCTATTGTAATCTCGGCTGGTTTGCTAACAGGGTAGTGCTGGACTACTCCTGTTACTCCCATGGCTGGAATTGTCCTACCAGTGGTTCTCATGCCCACTGTCGAATTTATCACTGACTTGGCCGCCCCTGTGTCTACAAGAAAGTTTAAAGTTTTACCGGCTACATTGATTGCAATCTCTGGTTCGCTTCCAAGACTGGCAATCAATTTAACTGGTTGCAGATTACAGGTATGGCCACACCCCTATTGGGTATGCTGACCTCCCTGAATCCCATTGGCAGCAACTACTTGTGCGGGGTTTAGTTGGGAACTACCAGAGGCATGCCAATCTCTGTTCGGGGGGTATCTTTTTGTTTCCCCTGTATGTGGCTCAAAACTCCGCCTCTGTGGACCCTGCTCCCAATGTCGTGTGTTGTGTTGTTGTCTAGGGGGTTGAAAAGATCTTTGTACATTCTTTGATCTACATTCTCGTGCAAAGTGTCCCTGTCTGTTACAAGAAAAACATGTTATTCCACTTGCCTTACCCACAGGATTCGGTGGTACATACGCAGGCTGCCTTGTGGTCAGCGCCTGTATACTTACGGACATCAACTTATCACTTTGCGACTCCCTGTGTCTAGTGATGTTTTTGTCGTGATCAACAGCAGCCTCTCTCAAAGTGGACACTGACAGACCTCGCCAACATGGTTGTGTGGTCTGTACCCTAGCCTTCAATGTTTCTTTCAAACCATCCATCAGTACAGATACTGCTACTTCTCGATGGTTTGGGTTGGTCTTTATGTCTTCTATACCAGTGTATTTTGCCATTTCTGATAGTGCCCGGTGGAAATATTCTGCTGCCGTTTCGGACTCCTTTTGTTTAATGAAGAATAGTTTATTCCATTTAGCAACGGCTGGGAAATATTCTTTTAGTTGCAAATTTATCCTTTTTACATTATCCTGGTCGTACACATCTGTAAGCGGTACCTCTTTATCTAGTCCACAATCAGCCAAGAATTAACTGAGTCGACACTGGGAGGTAAGCAAGCTCTTAGCACTATCTGCCAATCCTTATTATTGGGCTCTAAAGTGTTTCCTAGATCCCTGATGTATTTTTGGCTTGCCACTAAATCCTTTCTGGGGTCTGGGAATTCAGACACTATGGTCCTTAATTCCATTCTAGTTAACGGGCAATACATGGCAATGTTCCTGACGGGTGTGGCTCCTGATGCATCTGTTTTCCCATTGGGAACTACTATCACCTTAACTGGATTAACTCTTACAACTTCATTCTGTGTAGATTCTACAGCTTGTGGTACAATTGTTTCCGTGTAATGCATGGTGCCGTACTTACCCGTTGACACGACCTCACCTATCCCTCCGCTAGGGGCCTTCACTAATCTCGTGGGTGGTGCAGTTCCTATTGTGGTTTCTGATATGGTGGCCGCTAGAGAGAGCGCTGAAATTGTTGCCGAATCGTCTTCTTGTTCACACTCCTGAGGAAGGTTCAAAACAGGGTACAACTTGCACGGGTTAATACTTGCATGAGTTATTTGGTTGACATCATTAACATTTACATTGTTACTAAGAGTTTGTGTTTTACTACCCAGTGCGTTTCTCTCCGCAATCAACTTCTCTCCTGCAATGTATGGTGGAGGAGGAGCTGTGGCAATCAACTTCCTGACTGCCCCAGATCCTGCCGCCAGAGCCAAACCTCTCTGTATCTCACCTTCCTGGTGCCATAACTGTAAGTAATCATGATGCTGAATTCGTCTCTTTGATGATTTTACGAGACATATCCTCCTCCTTAAATTTTGTAACACCTCTGGACTGAAGCTACCTATTCTTGGGAACTTGTCCCTGTCTTGTGCAGTCATTCTCTCCCATTCATCACATAAAACCTCTGTGTGACTACCGTATTTTTCACACATTACATATCGTGCCGACCCAACTGGTCGGTTCACAGAATCAACCTGAACCTGGGTTGATCGCCCCCTACCTGAGCAACTGGCCCCCATAGTCTGTAGGTGTTGCTTAGTCCTCCTTGGATTTTCTGTATCAAGGTTTTCAGCAAGCCTTTACAGACAACCAAATTACTCCACAGTAGGCCGGCGGTGGCGGTTTACCGAGTACCCCACTCACTCGCCCACCTCGACCAATACGACCTGATCACACCGATATGGTGCTGGCGTACTCGATACAGGGCCCCTATGGAACCTTCAGTTTACTGGAACATATGAGGGTTACCCGCAGGACACTTACTCTTTCCAGTAAACGTTGGGGTTGTTAGATAGTTCCTGAGTGACCAGCGAACTTCCCTTCCAAAAATAAAAAATTACACAAATCACGTCAGAGTGTACAAATAGCGTTTGTGACCCCTTTACTCTAATGGTATGAGGTCAGATTACTAACTACTGCACACAATTACGTGCGGTCCAATCGTTCAGTACACGAGCACTATTTGTCATGTACTGAAAGATCAATGGAATCTATGTTTCCGGCTGTGATTCCTTCAGCCAGAGCTTATGGCCTATATGGGTTCTGCACCAACACCCCAGGCGTTGTGCCACTGGACTTTTATAGCGGACCTCTTTGTACCTTTTACCTGTTACCTTATGACCTCCTGGTCTTGTTACACCTTATGACCTCCTGGTCTTGTTACACCTTATGACCTCCTGGTCTTGTTACACCTTATGACTTCCTGGTCTTGTTACCTTATGGTCCGCTATACTCTAATGCTCAAATATTATTTTAACCAGGGATGCCTCCCTAGCCACCGTATATGTCACTTACACGTATGTCCCTTGACGAGTACTCGGCTTTCCTTTTGGTTCCACCTTTTAAATTGTATAAACACACTCACTCAACACATGTACACTTTGTTTCTATGTCTATTTCTGCGCAGAAATTGTCTTCAGGCCAAAAGTGTTACCAATTAGGAGCAGGATCTGTTAAACTAAATTTCAGATTTTCCAAAAATAGATTTGCGTTATTTACCGCGTCGCGTTATCTACCGCTGTGCGTTACTTATTGCCTCTGCGCTAATTATCGCTTTGCGCTAATTCAACTTTTCGTGACTTGAGCTACGTGGGCGTAACCAGACGCTACGTTGCGTAGTGTACGCTGCGTGCGTCTGCCTTTTGGATTGCGTACGCTAGTCTTTGTTAGCGACACGTGTACGCAATGCAAAGGATCCACCGTAACACAATATACTTTTATCAATGTAAATGATCCCTGATCATCTACCGCAATCCACACTGACTGCCTTGTTTTCCAGACAACCCGTGTGTTGTTCTATATTTTAACTATTACCTCTACTATTAAATAACAGCAAATCTCCTTTTAGCCCTTTCTATCAACTATAAAAATTGGCAAACAGGAATGGTGATATACGAAAAATGAAATACACAAGTGAAAAGAAATGCAGGTATATGCGTGCGTACGCAAGACAAAAGAAAAATAAACAGTTTTAAAAAGACACAAGCGTTTTGTTCTTACTTCCGGTTACCGGGTTCCTTCAGCACTCTTTATCTAAGCGAAGCAGACGCTTATCCCGCCA